>NW_006281981.1:3423-6186 GCF_000327345.1 Myotis davidii | reverse complement strand
GCCTGAGGCCACCCAGCAGGAGTTAGAGATCTGCAGATTCCTCTTCTTTGTTTGGGATTTGGAAGTGCCCAGATGAGGCCCAGCTGTGAAGCAATGCAAGCTGCTGTGGGGTTCCTGGGCCTTCTTTGGATGTTCTGGATCTCTCAGACCCAGCTGCAGTTTGTTAGGTAATTTTAGATTGAAAGGGCCAGGCCATTCATATGCAAAAGCCTCTGCACACAGCTTGGGTAGGGCGGGGTCTCAGGGAATCAACAAGGCAGAGCAAACAGCTATGGCTGATCCTCAATCCTGCCCTAAGAGGCCTCGGGTCTCAGTGTCCTACAGTAATCTTTGTAAGCTGCCCTCGTGTTCTGCCCGATGCCAGACAGTCCAGTTTCTCCCCATATGAGTCTGGATCCCCAGAGACTCGCCCGGAACTGGAGTTCAGAGCAGTCGGGAGCTTGTGCCTCCCTCCGGATTGAAAAAGACAACCACGTCCTCAGTTGCCAGCCCTTTCCGCATGCACCTCCATACCTCGCACTTTATTTCCACACCTGCTCTGAGTCTCAGTGTGCTTTTCTCTTTTCTTCTCGTTGTAGAATTTCCACTCAGCCAGCTTTCCTGTGGTTCTGGATGATGTCCATTTTGTCTTTTAGTTGTATTTTTGAAATGGTTGTAAGAGGCAGCAATTTCAGGTGTTTACCTATGCCGCCATCTTGGTTTCTCTCCCACTATGAAATTTTTAAAGAGGTAAATTAAAACAGCCTATCTAAAAGTATATACCCTGATAAAATAGCTGACCAAAATTACCATGAATATTCTCCTACTTGCTATCATGAGGGCACTAACAGAAACCAGGTCATATTCCCTGATAATAACAACTATAAAACTGAGGCAACTACCTTCAGGTAGTGGATAAAAACAGCATAAGACCTAAACCTCTAAAAGAAAAAAACCTCACAAAGTTGTTTTTTTTTATCCTCATCTGGATAATTGAGCTTTTTGCTTGGGGACAATTTCTCAAGTTCGTCCAAGTAGCAGGGATTTCAGTAAAACGTAGCAGTCCTTGAGAAAGTCCTTTGTATGTGACACAGGGTAGAGCTGGAGCTCTTAGCTGTGGCATCAAAGAAGTGCACATGGGGAGCCCCAGAAGTACATGTGGTTTTTGTTCAAAGCTCATGGATGCAGGCCCTGCTGCACATGCGCAGGCAAGACCTCCCAAAGCGAACCAGAAAGGTAAGGATTGAGGAAGAACTAGCTGTGCCCATGGGAGTTGAACGCAAGGAGGTGACTGAGTGATAATACAGCAAGACCAATGCAATTGAACGAAGTTTGATGTTATAGTTTCCCTAAAAAGGAGAGGCACGGTGTACAGGGCCATACGCGAAAGTAACAGGTGTTCCATGAGGCAGAGCAGGAATGAAAGAGGGTCATAGGTCAGAGCCCTTGGGTGTTTTCCTGGGAAAAGGCAGAACAGGGTGGAGGAAACAGCTTAGGGTCACCTACTTGGAATAATGTTGGTGGGCTCTGGGCTTTAGGGTGATTTCTAGCTGTCTGGCTCCTGGCATTGATTGATTTCTCCTGAGCTGATGGTGTGTATAGTTAAAGGGTCTGTGTAGAGAATGGACACTGGGTCACAGGGAGATGTAAACAGCTTGGCCATTAGCTTGGTCCTATAATTAGTGGTTCTGAAATAAGTACGGACTCTAAGAGCACACAGCGAGGACACGATCCCAGATGGAACGGCACAAGGGGTCACACTGACCAAATGCAGTGTGGGATTCTGACTGGATCCTGAGCAGGCAGCGGACAGTAGGGGGCAGTTGGGAAAATGAAAATAAAGTCTGTAGATTAGTTACTAGTGTCATGCCAATGTTAGTTTCCTGGTTGTAATAACGGTGTTAGATTCATAGAAGATACTAACACTAGAGGAAGCTGGGTGAAAGATAGAAGTTCTTTACTGTCTTTGAAACATTTTTGTAAGTCTAAAATATTTCAAAATAGTAAGTTAGAAAGTGTTTTAAAAGATCATGAGAAATTATTATCATATTCAATGTAATATTCATTAAGGATACAATCAGGGCACTCTAATATGCACCCTTGTTCCCTCAAATTACAATTGTGAGCTCCTTCTCTGTCAGTATTATGTATCCAGGTTCCCTGAGCTTTGGTGTGGCCTGGGGTGTTGTGGCTGAGTCACATACAGATAGTTTCATGGGAAGGCATGACACACCACCCAAGCATAGCTGACCAGTGTTTAGATCAAATCTAAAATCAAAGTGTTATGCAAACTGCTAAAGTCCCAGAAAAGCTCAGTGTACTGTTCTTGGATTCCCAAAGAAATAACCCGGATGACTGGCTGTGAAAGGTCTGTGTTTATTAGGACTTACATGTGCAGTGCTGGTGGCCAACTATTGAAGTTTACTGTGACACCAGCTTCCACCTGTGAATTTGAACCACTAAGTCTCATCCTGTCTGTGGATGGGCTGCACTGTGGGCACCAGCAGGTGCTATTGTTTTGCCACCACTCAGACATTCCAACACAAGGTTTTATAGAAAACAGAAAAAACAGGGCATACAGAAAACACTGTTTTCTTGACTGAAGAGCTGGCCAGACTCCAAAGTTTTCACAGTCCCCTTACTGATGGCCTTCACTGTATTTCCCACTGAGTGGGAAGGGGAGTTTGAGCAACAGAAGGGGCCCATGTTCCCATTTACCATGCACAAAGGCAGACTGACTCTCAGAATGTGATAGATTCTCAGAACAGGGTGCCATGGCCCCTA
>NW_006281981.1:0-3253 GCF_000327345.1 Myotis davidii | reverse complement strand
CACAATCCATGCATGTGCCCTTGACCAGAATCAAACCCTGGACTCTTCAGTCTGCAGGCCGGCACTCTATCCACTGAGCCAAACCAGCTAGGGCTGCACAGTAAAGTCTTTAAAGATACAAAGATTTGGTCAGAATGACTGAAAGCACACTCTGTAATGAGAAGCAAGATTGTCGTATCTAGATAGAATCACTTTTCTGAAAAAGCATGATTCACAGAACATAATTACAAAGCATCTTTCTTCTTTGTTATAATTCATGGCTTAAAAAATATCAATCATATTCTCCTCACAGTTACACAGTGTGGGAAGGTTCATTTCTCCTTCACACAGCACTGGGTTGGGTGGCTTGACTAGGCCTGGAGGACTTGCTTCCAGAATGGCTCATTTGTGTTCCTGGGAAGCTGGAGCTGGGTGTCCTCTGGGAGCTGTGTCCCGGCATTTGATCTGGGCCTTCGTTCCTCTCCACGTGGATCTGTGGGCTTCCTCACAGCCTGGCAGCCGAGAAGATCACGAGGCCAGTTTACCACAGAGAAGGGGCTAATACTTATTGTGAACTCTTTTCCCCCAAATCTACCATGGCTTTGGCTTAACAAGTCTAATGTAGACCAGCAGGACCTGTCCTATCAAATGAGGCATCATAGGACCTGCCCTCTTTTCTTCTTTTTTTCACATAAACTCTAAGAGACCCCACAAGACTTACAACCAGGTAAGCAGTGGGCAGCAGCAGCTCAATCCCGGCTAACCCCTGAACCTGTCTCTGACTTTTTCTCCTTGTTGCTTCTCCTACCTTAAGCCCTCCATTTGTGTCACTGTCCCCAGCTTTAATAAACATACTCTCAAAAGCCACCAGAACTCATCTTGTGAAAACTTTCCTACAGGAAGTCAAGAATCCACACACTACCAGCGGGCCCTAGGCAGACACACCTGAGCCCAGACCCACTCAGATGGACAGACTTTCACTGATTTTAGAGAGAGAGGAAGGGAGATGGGGAGAGAGCCAGAAACATTGATGTGAGAGAGAAACATTGATCGGTTGTCTCCCATACCCAACACCCACCCCCTTGGGAGATTGAACCTGCAACCTGGGTATGTGCCCTGACCAGGAACCAAACCTGTGACCTTTCCGTGTACTGAACACTGCTCCAACCGAGTCACACCGGCCATGGCAGGACCTATCATATTGAAGAAGGCTTCAATGGACCCTCCGCATCCTGTTTTTTTCTAATAACATTCAATTGCAAGTGAAGGATGAATTTAAATTGGATCTGATATTGCACAGTATCACTTTTAAACTGTTTCTCAAAAAGCCTGTTGCCCTGGTTTGGCTCAGTGGATAGTGGGTTGGCCCGCAGACTGAAGGGTCCCAGTTTTGACTGGGTCAAGAGCACCCGCCCAGGTTGTGGGCTCAATCCCCAGTGTGGGGCATGCAGGAGGCAGCTGATCAATGATTCTCTCTCATCACTGATGTTTCAATCTCTCACTCCCTCTCCCTTCCTCTCTGAAATCAATAAAAAAAATCTTTAAAAAGGCTGCTGACCACCCCCTGTTTTCTTGACCTGCATTCCCAGTTATCAACACTGGATGATAACAGGAGACAGCTGGGATAATGGTGGGAGGCCCGGACCCTGCAGAGCACAAGTGCCTCCAGCAGGACTCCTGCACTAGTGCCAGGACCACGTACTGGCCAAAAAGTTACTGCCCTGTGATCATGTCCACGACACTATTCAGGGGCTGTTGCCACTATCGGGAGCACCAACACTTGGAAGGTGGCTGAGTTTGTGGCAGGGGCAGCCCTTCCTATGGGACCACTGTGATGGCTCCATTTGGTGGTCCGGAAGCTTTGGCAAGTGGCAGCTGCTGCCTCATTGGGTGTCAGCACCTTCTGGAGAGTCCTGCTCTCTGAGGTACACCTGAGCAGGTCACGTGGGTGCATCCTTACCTGGGAATATGCCCAGTAAGACCCTGTCCCTGGCTTGGGTGGAAATGGGGAGGAGACAGAGAAATGAAAAGGGCAGTCTGGATGTCTAGGCCACTCCTTTGGAGGAATCCTGCCTCTGTCGTCTAATCTCTAGTGGTTATTCAAATCCTATTCATGTTCTTGTCTATGTTTCATCATCTCTTGGTTCCTCCTTGCAGTAGAAAGATGTTCTCCCAGAAGTGTACAACTCCCAACCCATTCTCTCTCTCTCTCTTTCTCACTCTCTCTCCCAGTGACCTGGCTGTGTGCCCCAGGTGTGTTATGTAATTTCCAAGTTTTGAAAAAATATTTTCAAAGTTCTATGGTGCTTATTACTGAAGGTAATCTTGCCATCATAGGAAGAACCACAAGGGCTGGTCTAATGGGCCAGGGCTACCTATCACTACTTCAGCCAATTATGCAGAGACAGGGTTGAATCATATATGAGCATTCATTCCAATACCGCTGGCATATGGGAGAGCAGCAGGTCATCCACAAAATCTTCTCTGCCCCTCACACAAGCCAGCTGCTTATTAACAGAGTCACAACATTGGCTATCGAGAGGGTGAGACCTATGGATAGGCAGGTCTCAGAATCTGTGTGCAGGTGAAGAAGCCTAGGATTAATGTTACAACTTCAAGGCCCATGTGCCCAATGCTTCAAAGACCAAAATTCAAAAGGTCAGTTTGGAGTAAGGGAAGGTTTAATGATTAAGAAGGACCAGCTTGAGAAGATGGGGTGCCTTAGGGGTTTCCTTAAATCCATCTTAAGAGAGCCTAGAATTCAAGGGAAGGGAGAATGGGAGAGGCAAGAGGTGTGTGATGACTGCAGACATCTGGTGCCAACAGGGATCCAAGGAAGAGCAAGAAATTTCTAAATCTCTTTCCTCCATGTCCTTTGACCCCTGCTCATCTGAGACCCCAAACTTGAGGCTTCTGCAAACATCTGTCAAAAGCTCAAGCTTCAAGCAAAATTAGCATATCTCTAACAGAGCTATTTTTTAAATTTATCTATTGATTTTTAGAGAGAAAGAGAGGAAGGTGGAGAGAGAAAGAAACATCAATTTGTTGTTCCACTTACTTATGCATTCATTGTTTGATTCTGACCAGGGATTGAAGCCGCAACCTAGACATATCAGGATGAAACTCTAACCAACTGAGCTACCCAACCAGGGTACTACAACAGGAGCTCTTTAGCATGAAGGTTCTGGCAAAAAAGCAGGCTAGAATTAATAGAGTCAGAGAGTGAACATGCACTCTGGTGCATTAACATCTTGAGGGGCCTATGCTGATTGCC
>NW_006281980.1:155049-164746 GCF_000327345.1 Myotis davidii | reverse complement strand
AATTTCGTGCACCGGGCCTCTAGTAGTTTATATAAAGTACATTGTAATATTACTGGTCACAAACAGAGCAGAATTTTTTATTTTCCTTCTTCTTGCCCTTGACATTTGGCCATGCTGACCACCTCCATTAATTTTCTTTTATTGTTGGGCTATTTGCTCATCAAGTACAATCAGATTGTACCCACAGCTCTGTGCTTTTGGTAAAGACTTAAGGAGAAAGATGGCATGGTGGGTTTTTAAAAATAACATTAAGCCTGACTGGTTTGGCTCACTGGATAGAGCGTCAGCCTGGGGACTGAAGGGTCCCAGGTTCGATTCCGGTCAAGAGCACGTGCCTTGGTTGTGGGCACACCCCCAGTGGAGGGTGTGCAGGAGGCAGCTGATCGATGCTTCTCTCTCATCGATGTTTCTAACTCTCTATCCCTCTCCTTTCCTCTCTGTAAAAAATCAATAAAATATATTAGAAAAAATAACATTAAAAAAATTTAATAACAATAAGGGGTGGAGACTTCTAAAAATCAAAAAAATGTCAGTGAAAGTCAGGGAAAGCAACCTCTTCTTTGAAACAATATTCTGCAGCTCAAAGAATAGCTTACAAGCAGGTCAAATTGAGGGAGAATTTAGTAAAGAGGAAGCAGACCCAAGACGGGCATGTCTACTCCCTTCCACCATTGGAGGACATGGCAAGGTGGCTGTAAATGGTACCAACAGGAGGTCCTGGTTTCTGTATATGTTTACAGGGTGTACCTACTGACACCATACCTTTCACTTTGCCATTTTCTTTTGAAAATAAGCTTGTCTCTGTGCATTCCCTATACTGAATGTTATAGGTACACTTCCAATAGGTGTTTCAGATAGCACCTAAATGTCATTGTAGCTGAAAACAGCTCAGAAATTCCTTTGGGACACACCTTGTGAATAGCCTATATAAAGAGGCATAGGCACAGAAAGTCCTGTGTCAGTTGAGTTCCCACCTGATTTTCAAATGAATTTTCCTACCCATGCTTCTTGAAAGTTATTCCTTTTTACTGGCCTGTGACACATGCTTCTCAAAAAGCTTGCACAATCATAGAACACAGGTCAGCATTCCTTTGCTCTTTCCTGCCTCTCAACAACCATGATTATGAAGCATTTTCTCTCTTTCCTTCCATCCCTTTACAGATCAATTGGGACAGATTCTTTTTTAAAAGTGACTATGCATTTTTTTTATTCTTTACTAGAGGTCCAGTGTATGAAATTTGTGCACTGCAGGGAGGGGATGTCCCTCAGCCCAGCCTGCACCCTCCAATCTGGGAACCCTTGAGAGATGTCCAATTGCCGGTTGAGACCTGATCCCACAGGGATCGGACATCCTAATCCGGCAGTCGGACATTCCTCTCACAATCCAGGACTGCTGGCTCCCAACCACTCGCCTGTCTGAAAGCCTGATAACCCCCTAACCACTCCCTGGCCAGCCTGATCGACATCTAACTGCTCCCCTGCCAGCCCAATTGCCCCTAACTGCCCTCCCCTGCCAGCCTGGTTGCCCCCAACTGTCCTTCCCTGTTCCCTCAGCCCAGCCTGCACCCTCCAATCTGGGAACCCTTGAGAGATGTCCAATTGCCGGTTGAGACCTGATCCCACAGGGATCGGACATCCTAATCCGGCAGTCGGACATTCCTCTCACAATCCAGGACTGCTGGCTCCCAACCACTCGCCTGTCTGAAAGCCTGATAACCCCCTAACCACTCCCTGGCCAGCCTGATCGACATCTAACTGCTCCCCTGCCAGCCCAATTGCCCCTAACTGCCCTCCCCTGCCAGCCTGGTTGCCCCCAACTGTCCTTCCCTGTAAGGCTGGTCCCTTCCAACTGCCTTCCCCTGCAGGCCTGGTTGCTCCCAACTGCCTCCCCTGCAGGCCTGGGTCCCCCCCAACTGCACTCCCCTGCAGGCCTGGGTTACCCCCCCCAATACTCCTCCCCTGCAGGCCTGGTCACCCCCAACTGCCCTCCCCTGCAGGCCATCTTGTGGTGGCCATCTTGTGGACACATGGGGGTGGCCATATTTGACCACATGGGGGTGGCTGTCTTTGACCACATGGGGGCGGCCATCTTGTGTGTTGGAGTGATGGTCAATTTTCATACTGGTCATGACTAATTATCATATCAAGGCTAATTAGCATATTCCTCTCTTATTCTTGTGTTGGAGTGATGGTCAATTTGCATTCTGGTCATGACTAATTAGCATATCTGGTTGTGACTGTGAGGGTGTCATGATCAATTTGCATATTACCATTTTATTAGTATACCTATAATTAGTATAGAAAGTATTACATGTGTCCTTTTTTCCCCCATTAACCTCTCCCAGTCTGCCTCCACTCTCCAGCACGGGCCTTCACTTGATCTCACTCATTTGTGGAATATAAAGAACATTATAAACTGATGATCAAAAATAGATCAGATGCAAAGAAGCATCGAACAGATTGTCAAACTACAGTGGGAAGGCAGGGGCAGGTTGGGAGGGCGGTAAGAGATCAACCAAAGGACTTATATGCATGCATATAAGCAATGGACAGAGACATTAAGGCAGTGAGGACATGTGCTTTGGCGGGGGTGGGGGAAAGTACAATGGAGGTAAAGGGAGACATATGTAATACTATATGTAATACTTTAAGCAATAAAGAATTAAAGGAAAAAGACTCACAGTACTGGCCCAGCCCTGCCGCTAGCACATTCTTAAGAAATAGGCAGCTACTATCTGGTGTCCAGTTTTCTCTGTGATTACCTGGTCCCAAATCCACAACCAGAGGCTCATCATCCTGATGTTCCAACAGCAGGAAACATGCTCCCTCCTCTAAGCATTTTCCAGAAGCACTGAGCTGGCAGCTCACTCACCTCACCCATCCAGTATCCCTGCCCATAGCCTTCCACACCAGCACAGACACTCAGACTTTTCACCACCCCTCTGCACACCTCATGCTATCAGGAATCCTGAGACCAGATGCTCCATGGTCCCTCCGCACAACATCTGGTAATTCCTGACATTTTTTTTTATTTTAAAGCTTATTATTGTAAGATGTTCTCTGATAAATTAACCTCTATATAAGTGTTTTCCTGGATTGTGAAGGGAGGCTTCCTCTTTCTCCATATTTTTAAAAACATATTTTTATTGATTTCAGAGAGGAAGGGAGAGAGAGAGGGAGAGAAAGACAGAAACATCAATGATGAGAGAAAAGAAATCACTGAATGGCTGCCTTCCTGCATACATCACATTGGGAATCGAGCCTGCTACCTGAGCTCGTGTCTGGACTGGGAATTGAACCGTGACCTCCTGGTTCATAGGTCAATGCTCAATGCTCAACACCTATCGGACCTCCTCTTCCTCCATATTCCTACTAGGGAAATCCTGAATCTGTGCCTTTTCCACTTTACTCAACCCTTGGTTTTGCCATGTGGGAAAGTCAGTGTTGACTGAGGCTAATGAGGAAGGGCAGGTGACCGAGCCGACACCTGTGCCCCAAGCCATTAAATCCAGGAGCCCACTGTCTCCTGAAGGCTAATGATTACATTCCTACTTATTTCCTGTGATTATATGCCCTGGACCAAACCTTCAGGAGGTTTGGCCATATGAGGCAGAGGGTTCATACCACACCAACCAGTTGCTAAGGCTTCATGGGGATGCATGTCACTCACACACACTTGGGCAGAGTTAAATTATAGCAACAGAGGAATGTCTGTGAGGACAGGTGTCCCAGCATCTCACCCAAGGGCAGGGGTGCTTGACCCTGTCCGCGCTTCCCCATCCTCCCACCCAGGGCCATTCTCTAAACCACATCCCCCTTCTCCTCAGGCCAGGTTCTGAGGAGCAGGTGCCTACAATTCCTGATGTCACCTCAGAACCAGCAGAACGTGGAGATCTGGACACCTGAGACACAGCCCCATACTATCTACCAGCTGCAGAGGACAAGATGAGTCAGGTGTCTGTCCTTATTTCATGAACAGACCATCTTGGGTGGGAGAGCCATGAGGGACTCACCATGAGCCAAGAAAAAAACAGCAGGAGAAAAGACTTCCACTACAAGCTGTTTTCAAGTGAAGATAATAATGCTAAAATATTATCATCCAAACAAGAAAAGAGAAGGTAGGAATATAGGGGGAAAAACAATAAATATGTAGGTGCAGCTAATAAATGTTCAAAGCTTAATAGGCTAATGAAAATGAAATGGGACTAGGGTAAAAGCAGGCTAGGAACTCTGAGGTAATTCTATGAGATCACAAGCTTAATTATACAGATATGAACTGAGGGCTGAGCCCTCCTTCCTATACCTACTGTGCTTGCAAACATCTTAGTTTTACTAGTAGCATCACCAGGAGCTTCTCTTGCCATCAAACATCGAACAACTATCGATAGGGCCCAAAAGGTTCTTCAACCTGCTTGGGGTGGGGGTGGTACTGAAGATATCATTGTGAACATTTTCCAACAACATAATGAAAATAGATGGCAGTGTTGCACACTGACAGATAATATAAGAAACAACGCAGGCTTGTGTCCATATGTGTGTGTGCATGTGTGGGCTATGTGTGTGATCTTGTGTGTATGTGTGCATTGTTTGGTGCATGTGTGTACACACATGTGTGTGTCATGTGTGCCTATGACTATGCATGTGTGTGTGTGGTTTATGCCTTTGTGTTCACATGTGTGGTTCATTTGTGTCCTTATGTGTGCATGTGTGTGGTGCATGCATGTATTGTATTGTGTGCATCTAGTACGTGTGTGTGCCTCTGTACACGCACAGTAATTGCTCCTGCCCTCACATCTACACTTACCTGACCCTTAGGGAAACCCGCAGGCACCTGCAAGGGACATGGCACTTGCCAAGCCACCAGGCCAGTACACAGCTCAGCAACAAGCCCTCATGGTAAGGTCATTTGTTGCAGATAGTCTGTGTCTTTAATGGACATGGTGAAAGGGCCTGGAGGTGGGGAGCCTAGAGTGTATCCTGGTCAGAAAATCTCATCAGGTTGCTTCAAGATTTCCTCAGCCTTCAGTCCAAAACACTGATTCACAACCATATGAAAATCAAATCCACAAAGTTGATGGGTCTGTTTTGAATTTTTATGTAATTGGAAAAATGAAATAAATTCCTTAAAGTTTGATTCTAATTTGCCCTAGGCCTTTATGAGATTTTTAGCTAATCAACCAAGATAACACTTATTTCATTCTTCCCTTAAATCTGACTATATATATATATCCTCCATTTGTGAAAAAAGATGATTGATAGATATTAGTATTTTCCAGGATTGTTGTCCTTTTTAATTTAGGTTATTTGTAACTTTCTTATCAAATAAGGATGAGAAAAATAAAAACTATTTAGCTGGCCATCTAAAACAGATTGGAAAATGCTCTGGAGATTTATATAGTGATTAAAAATGATTACAGTTTTGTGCTTCATCTAGAACATTAGGGAATTTGGGGTTTCATTTAGGGAGTTGTAAAAGCCAGAACATTTTTTTTAAAAATAGAAGTGTGTGTTTTTTTAGGGAAAACTCACATAACTTGACAACTACTAGCTATGAATTCATGTCTGGGAACAAAGAAACAAACCTTAAAGACAAGGAAGAAAAGAAGGAAGGAATCTTCAAACTTCTTTGAAACATAAGAGGGAGAAATGTGCCTTCTCAGGAAGAAGTCTCCTGCCTGGCCCTCCAGCCATGCTTCAGCCTCATAGTTGGGTTACACATTCAGATGATATCAGAGCACAAAGGCTAAATTGAATCAAATACTCTATATAGGTTCCAAATTTACTGGAGCAGAACTATATTGGACTCATTGTTTTTTAGGTTTTAACTTAAGGCAAAACTCATGGTTCAAAGCCCAAGGCTGTGGTCAACATTCACACTATTTAATGCCTTTTCATCCCAGCAGTATCTTGCTCTAGGTGGTCCACAATGTTTCCTTCATCGAATTCTTTCCACAGTTTGTTCTGAATTCATGGAACTTTTTTCAAACTTTGGACCAAGACTAGAAATTTTAGCAAGAAAACTGTAAGACTTTGGTATGGCAACACAAGCCTGGAAATCTGGGAGTACAATGATACATAGCACCAGATTCCTTTTTACCTCTGTCAGATTACTCATTTTCAATATGTAATGGATAATTTATAGTTGGGACGTAATGCCTGCTAGACCATGGTCATTGAAAACTTATGTCAGTCCTGTTGTGGCTTCAGAAACAATCACAAATCATTCATTTCCTATTTCAAAGACCAAAACAGTAGCTTACATTTTTAATACATAACCAATTGTTTAAAAACATCTGGAAAGCTATACCTTTCTGCATTTCTAGACAGATTCTTTCTTTAAAGGCAAATAGAAAAATCTTATGAGGTATCTTTCTTACAAATCCAATACACTCCACTCCACCAGTGGAATTCTTTTGACTGTGTTACTCACTGTTTCCATATTATTCAAGCCCAGAGACACATCAGGAGCATATTGCCATTGCAAATAAAACTGGTCCTGCCTCAGATTGCCTATTAAATTACACACTCTCCTCTTCTTCGCCATAAAGCCTCATCCAAATACACACACAGAGAGAGACCCAGATGGTAAAGAACAGAAACCAGGTCGATGTCAGCTTGCAGCCCTGTTCATCTTCTTTTAAGGAACCAGTGACTGCCACAGAGTTCTCCCAAAGAGACCACAAGTGTGCAAGAGCCTACATCTCAACATGTCTTTCAATGTGTATGTAAATTTTAAAAGAAATCCATCCATACATTTGAAATCACTCTTAAGTTTCAGCTTTCTACAATTGGCTCTGTTCAGACAACAAAAACCTGTACTGACTGAAAGCTAGCTTCCAGTGACACGATTCTTTTAGATTATTTTCAGCCTTTTCCAATTTAAGAGTAAAAATCAGCCATCAGAGCATGGTAGTAACATTATGAGTCGAGGAATTACAGCAGGGGCTTTAATGACCTAGAAAATTCTTTGGATTCCTATTTTCAAAAAGTTGGCTTTCAAAAGTGCTTCCTACACTTCAATTTGGGAGCCTGTGCTACAGGCAGACAGCACATTTCTTCTCATCAATCTTCACATTTTCAGTACTATTTTCCAATAAGAGGGCACTTCTCCAGCACCCACAAGTGCAGCATAGTCTTCCTGGATTTCCCTCTTATGCAACTAAACTACCACCACCACCACCATAAGGAGAAGATTCTCAGCTGTTGTGTAAATTTGTGTTTGTTTCCAAAACACTTCTATCAAGGCAGAACAATAATTACTTTTAAGATCTTAGCATCCTTCTCCAAAGTTGACAATACTGACATGTTCATGAGAAGATGGAACTGAGAAATCCAATGAGCCAGGAAGAGTATTACCAGCTAATGCAGCCCCTTTGGCTCATACTGAAAACACCATCTTGCAAAAACTATGTGTGTATGCACCTTGCCCCTTCCAAGTTGCGCTGTCTCTACATGATGCTTTCTCTCTTTTAGGACAGCAAACCTTCTCTGGTGAATTTGTCTTCAGCCTGCCATCACTTTGCTTACTATTTCTATTACATTCATATGTGACCAGCTGAAAACCATTTAGAAGATAGTTTAGAAATTTTCTCAATTCCAGAGTAGTACATGAGCCTGGAAACCAACATGACCAAAAGACTTATTCTAACTTCCACTTTAAGTCATTAACAATCAGCCTTAAAATTAGTAGTTCATTGTTTCTCTTCTTTCTAATACTTGAAGCTTCAAAGACAGACAGACAACATCACTCCTTTCTTTTGGTCGCTTGAAATCCATGACTTTCCTTTCTCTTGGCTCTCTCAGCAATCTCTATACCCAAATACTTTTGAGTAGTTAGTATGGATTCTGAAGTCTTTTTCTACAAGCTATTTTACCTCCCCCACTTTCAGGTTACTTCTGTCGTTTGCCTTTTAGTGGCCAAAATTGTGAGTGTTCATGGAAGAACTCTCTAGAATTTGGAAATAAAATTGGGGATAAATGTTATGAAGGTTCAAGAATGTTGGCAAAATTACTCCAGCTCCTTTTCCCCACTCTAAGCCATTTCCTTACTCAAATACTCAACAAGGTGTAAGTATATTTGCTGATGTCTCCTTGAAACTCAGAATTTCTCCAATAGTGTCTCAATCCTAATATGTCCAAAACCAAACTCACACAAACTCCTGCTTTCCCTCCTTATTCCTACCTCAGAAATGTCAGTGCAATTATTCCATCAATCAGACCAGAAACCATGGGATCATTCTTTTTAAAAAAAATATATTTTTATTGATTTCAGAGAGGAAGAGAGAGGGGGAAAGAGACAGAAACATCAATGATGAGATTGAATCATTGATTGGCTGCCTCCTGCACGCCCCCCACTGGGGATCTAGCCCACAACTCTGGGCATGTGCCCTTGACCGGAATTGAACTTGGGACCCTTTGGTCTGCAGGCTGACGCTCCATCCACTGAGCCAAACCAGCTAGGGCAAGGATCATTCTTAACTGTCCTCTTTCTCTCACACTCACATTCAACCCACCAACTTCTGTCTTCAAATTATATCCTAGATGTATCTTGTTACTTTTCACTATCTCACTTCAACCACCCTGATCCAAACCACCATCCTCTCTCTTCAGGAAGTTACAATCCTCCTACACATAATCTTATCTTTATGATCTCAAAACCCTCCAGTAGCTTCCATCCCACTAAGAGAGAAAAGCCAAACTTTTAACAATGACCTGCCCCTTAGCCACCCACACTGATACCCATCTCGCACCAGCTCTCTCTGCTTCCCACACATCATGCTCCTTGAAGCTGTGCCCCTCCCCACCTCACCTCAGGGCCCTGGCACTTTCCTTGGCTTGGAGTCCTGACCCTTCAGACATCTGAAAGATGACCTCCTTCTTTCCTCCTTCAAATGTCCCCTATCTATGGATGCCTTTCCTGAGTACCCATGTAAAGCAGCACTACACTCCCCATTCCAATACCCCCATCTCTTTAGCCCTCTTCGTTTTTCTCCATAGTGATCACTGCTCTCTGACATATATATTCACTAGAGGTCCTGTGCACGAATTCAGATCAGGGCAGATGGGGCTGGGCCTGTTGGGGGGAAAAGATGGCGGGAGGTTGGCCGGCTGGCCTGCCTGGATTGCGGTTGATC
Source organism: Myotis davidii (assembly GCF_000327345.1). Classification (NCBI taxonomy): domain Eukaryota; kingdom Metazoa; phylum Chordata; class Mammalia; order Chiroptera; family Vespertilionidae; genus Myotis; species Myotis davidii. The sequence continues at coordinate 155,612 of NW_006281980.1, read as the reverse complement.
AGGGCTCCTGTTTAGGGTCCGGTCAGCTGGGGGAAGAGGCAGCAGTTGATTGGCCAGTGGGCCCTGTTCCCAATTGGGGTTGGGGGACCCATTGGGTACAGGGTGAGCCATGGGGAGGGACTGTGGGCAGTGGGCCAGTGGAATGGGGTGGGTGAGGGGTGCCCATGAGGGGACCAGCTGCCTGGGGAAGGGACCATGGGTGATTGGCTGGCAGCCCTGCCCCTTATCAGGGTGGGGGGCCTGATCTGGGGTGGAGCTGGGCAGGGGGAGGGGCTGCAGAAGGTTGGCCACCAAACCCCGCCCCCTATTGGGGTAGGGGTGCGATCAGGGGTGGGCCATCGGGGGGAGGGGAAGGCTGATCGGGGCATGGCTGGCTGGGGGGGAAGGAAGGGGGAGTTTTGTCAGTAGGCCCCGCTCTTGATCGGCGTGGGAGAGTCCTATCAGGGGCAGGTCAGCAGTGGGGAGAAGCCCTGAGGCTGGCCACTGGCCCCACCCCCTGATCAGCTGGTTTGCTGGCCACAGTGGGCGTCATAGCAACCGGTTGTTAGTTCATTATGGAAATT
>NW_006281980.1:144275-155036 GCF_000327345.1 Myotis davidii | reverse complement strand
TATATATATATACACACACACACACACACACTCCCCTCATTCAGATGTGAGCTCCCTAATGTCAAGGACTTCCCTTCACTCATAGAATAACACCTGATACACAGCAGGTGCTCATCCCATTCAGTGAATTCACTAATGAGTGGCATTGTCACGAAGAGCTGTACAAATAAGGCATTGCTGCTAATAAACCCACAGGTCACCTTCATGCTGCTATCCTGTACACTACCTGACCTTTCCATGGATGCCCTGAAGTGTGGACCAATAATAAAAATGGTAGCAAGACAGAAACTCCCTGCTCACCATAGAACCAGACCCTTTGAGGATGAACTCTTTGTTAAGTCTGGGATCCAGTCCTCATTCTCCAGTTACCAGGTAAGTTAAAAATATAGCTGGGAAGACACCAGAGCCACTGCGTTTACGCTTATAACAGACTTTTAGGTTCCTTACTAATTTATAAATGGAACAAAGCTGCTGAAGGTCAATGTCCTTGACCAAGGATCCAAACTCAGGTCTCACTCCAGCATCCAAGCTTTTGCCAGCACACTGTCCTCTATGTGAAGTGTGTTGGCTTTCCAGGTTTTTGACTTCTGGAAACTTTTTTCATCCCATTCTTGATAACTTGTTTTAACCGTGGTTGACAAGAGCCAGCATGCAGCAAGACTCAGTAAGCAGCCACTGAGAGAGTGGGCAGCTTCAGGCATTCTCTCCAGTCACTTGAGATGAAAGTCATGCTCTCTTAGAGAGATTAAAGTGTCTATTAATAGCTTAGAATTGCTACAATATATTAGCCAATACTGTGTTAATATATTTGCCTGTCTGCATTTAATAATGGCCACCTCCACTTTGAAGCCCAAGAGTTTTAATAAATGTCCTAAAACTTTCTTCTACTGTTTTTCCTGTTAAGGCTCCATTTATAAATCATTGTGCTGTCTGGAGGTTAGTTGGCCCACAAAGGGACAATAATATCCTCCTGATGGGAAGATAGAAACAAGGGCTGATAATTTAGAATTTCAAGTGTGTAATCCAGACACAGATGCTCATGCCCTGCCCAAGCTCACTTTCCCAGCGAGATCTGGATATAAACTATATTCAGTGATTATAAACAATAATTAAATCAGGCTGATAAGATTGCATTGGATTCCCCAGGAAGCTTCTTTCAATAACACCAATAAAGAACTGGAATTTGGAAGGGATTGGTGTGAGAGCCATTTTTAGAAGCAGCTTGAGCACCATAAAGGCTGGATTAGAAGGTAACATCTAGTCCCTGTCCTGACTGAGAACCAGGGGCTGAAGTCAGTTCATTTGAGGTCAGAGTGCCTGCACTCTGAACCTCCTTGATCAAGATCACTTATACTAACCAGTGGATGATAAAATAATGGTTTAGGCACTATGCTGTACACCTAAAACTAATATAATATTGAAAAGTAAAAAAATATATTTACCATATTTTTTTTTTTAAAAAAAGAAGGCATTCTGTCCAGTCACTTGAGATGATTGTGACTTAGGGACAATCTAAACTCATCAAGTTCTACCAACTAGATGAATTAACACATTGTTTTATTCTGTGTCCATCCAATTGCACCTGCCTTCATCCACTTTCTTTCTGTTCATCCAGAAGGACTTCCAACTTCTCCATATCCATGGTGGGCGAGTTCAACCCTGGGGATTCTTAGACACTAGAAATAGTTGCTATGTGCTAATTTCTGTCTGCTTCCACTTTTTCCCTCTTCTCCTAGTCTTAGAAAATTACAGATTTTGTCCCATAAATGTATTTTTCCCAGAAGGCTTTGTCACTCTGTCTCTAAGCCTCACACAACTAAATAGATAAGTAAACACACACACACATAGGACATGTGGGCAGACACAGCATCAGGAACTGACAGCCCACTGATTAATCAGAACCTTGAGTGCATTCTCTCCAACAGGACTGAATCAGGCTAGAGGAAATGGGTTATGGGAAGTCACCCACAGAATGTGATCAATTTTCTTAATAAGCTTTAAATGGATTATCTGCCTAGGTCGTGTTAATGGGTTGCATCTGTCCTGTTTTTCATGCTTGCAGAAAGAGCAGATTTTATTCTTAATAGAAAATTATTACATGACAACAGAGTTTCTCAGTGCTGCAGTCTTTCGGAAATTGTACACCATATGATGGCAATGGTCATTTTTCTGACATATTAAAATCTGAAAACTATGACAATTAGAATCTTTCAGTGTTTCATTGTCTCAGCTGAACCTCTTCACTTTTTCCCTTGCCCAGAAACACATCTGCTCTTTTTATTATTGACTTACCAGGCAAATTTGGCACGCAGTTCACTTACATATGCTGATTCAGCCTTATTGAAGGCAGGTGCACACTTTCATATACGTGAGCATGGGGACACCCTTCCAGCCCATAAAAGAATACTGGGCATGTTCTCAGGTGGAATATCTGTGCTCTCTTATTCATAAACCTGAAAATCTGAGGCATTTTTATTGCTTTTAGATATTACAATGAACAAATTAGAATAAGCAGAAATAATATCCAACCCTACAACAGCACCATATTAAAATTGTTTGAGCTAAAATCTGGCCTCTATTCATTGACTGAAAGGGATCCAAGAATTTAGCCCTACTCTTCTCTTAGCACTTTTGTGTTAATGTTGTATAAATATAGTCATACAATACCACGGGGACAGGTAAATACAATCTCATATTTTTATCAAAGTGAGACACCTGCAGAGCACCTTCAGTTGTCAAGAGGAGGGAAGCAGCTCTAACAAACATATTGTTGTTTCTATTAGCCTGAGCTATGAACAAGCCATTAATGTGAAAAGACCTCACTCAGTGACCTCAAAAGTGCCTGCATCATCCTGGTGACTGATCCTGGATGTTATTAGATGTGGCTCTCAGGTGTAAGATTAGGACAGCTGAAGATTATGGTAATTGTATGTATAGGTCAGGGTATAAACGCCTCCTAAGTCAGTTTGCTCTGTCCCTGCAACAGCCAAATGAGCAAAGAAACAGGGAATAGAAAGGTTGAGATCTTCTGTCTTTGCTCCTAACACTCCATACACATCTTTAGTACAGAGTAGTTCACACTGTGAACATTATTTTTTCACTTGCTCATATGGGCTTACTTGCATCTGTATACAAAGTGGCTAGCCCTCACAGGGCATGTAGTAAGCACGCAAAAAGTTGTCCTGAGTATAAGAATGATGAAGGAACCCATGGTTGAATGGATTAATGATAAATGTGAAACATTTTCAGGAAACAGTAGACCATGAAAGGATTTTGAGGAACTGTCTAGTCAAAACCTTCGTCTTGCAGAGCAAGGTCATCAGAAATTGAGGCACTCAAGAGTGCACAGCAGGTAAGGAACAGAATATAGGCTGTTTTGTTCACATCCTTGTGCTACACACATTTGAAGTCACCAATTTTACAACACAGTGCAGTTCAGTATTCAGCGTATCTTTAATACTGTCTATGCATATCACATCTGGACTGAGCATGCAGAACAAGGGACTGGAGCCTTGAAATCCTGTGAGTAGAGTTGTGCCATGATCAAGGTGGAACAGAAAACCCTGAGGAGGCAGCTGATGTGAGATATGACTCTTAGGCAACATTATATCAACAAAAATGAGAGCCTTTATTTACAGTAACTACAATTTTTATTTCCAAGAATTTTCTTTCTTTGAGTTAACTTTTTATTTCTATACCTCATAAAGAATCTTCCTGTATGTCCCCAATTCAACATGTACAGAATTGAACCCATTGCTACCTCTGAAGTCTACAACCCCATTGTGTTCTACACCACTGTGAGGCTGCCACCATCCTCCAGTCCCTCAGATGACGTACAACTTCAACTGTTCCACCAGACTCTCCCTAAATAGACTCACCCAAACAGACTAGTAAATAATACAATAACTACTATATATTGAAAGATGGCTAAGTGCTGAACACAGTGCTAAGCACTCCATCTACATTATCTCTCTTAACTCCAACAGCAACCCTACAAAGTAGATATTGTTATCATCCCTATGAATGAGGAATCTGACTTTGAAACTGACTGATGTAATCCAGGACTCAAACTCAAGTTTAGTGCAGTGTTTAAAGACCAGGAGAAGGGATATTAGTACCACCGTAACCGGAGCATACACCAGGAGATATTTCCCAAATCCAGTTTTTAAAAATGTACTGGTGACAGATAAAAAAAGATGGCAGCCAAATAGGCAGATGTGTTCTGTGCCTTCTCACGGAGCAGATAGAAGAAACAACTAAATCAAATAACATCCACCCAGAATTGGCAAATTCTGGTGAGACACAGCTGGTGAGACAATCTGGGGCCAGAAAGGACAGAGGACACCAGGAGAACAGTAGGATCCAGGATCTGAGCTGGCTAGAGAGACACTAGACTACTGGGACAAGATGGTCAGAAGGAACCTGCGTTCCAACAAGTCCGCGTCCTTTGGGGACACGCATAACACTTGATTGTGGAAGGGGGTCCACAGGGCTTCTGGCAGCTGGGGAATCTAGATCTAAGTCCACAGCCATGAGAGTCTGTGCCCAGAAAGGCAGCTTGAAGAACTGCCCTAGCCATGTGGTACCAAGGGGAGAGAAACATGCAGTGGCATGGCTGTTTTGCCTTTATATTTTCCTTGCTTTTACTCACTAAACCCAGTTCATAGGACCTTTCAATTACAAACACTTACTGAGGCTGTGATGCAGGTGGAGGTGCAGTTTTGTGGAGGCTGGGGAGAGGAGCAGGTCAGGGAGAGGTGACTACGAATCCGGCACTGGGACATTCTGGTCCCTCCAACTGTAAGCAGCCATTTTTCTCCTGAAGAGCCAGCCCCTCCCAGAACCTGCAGGCAACTAGTGCAGCCACACTCATCTTCAAGCTCTGCAGAGGAAATGAAGAATCTGAATAGCCCCAGGGAGCCCTTGAGGACTGGGTTGAGGGGCCATTTGGTCCCAGAAACTAATACAGCAACACCTCACCTAAAGCACGTGTCAGAATAGATGCTTGTGTAAATACAACTAAAAGCAGGCAGACAAACAAAGCTGGCAGATTGGTTCCGCCTGGCTGAAACCAAGGCTATGGAGACAGACACAGGAACAGTGGATCACTGGGAACTTCAACACATAACAGGAAATTGAGAAGTGGCAGACAGAACAGTAGAGAGGAGTCTTAAAAGAGCCCCCATGGGACATTAAAACTTGATTGAAGTGAACGACACTTCACTTTTTTATTTTTTACTTTAAGTAGAACAAAATTTTTTCTTTATTTTATTTAAAAAAATTTTTAATCTTTTTTGGATTATTTTTCTTCATTCTACTTTCATTTTTTATTATTATTTTACTTTATCTTATTTTTTCTTTTTTGCCACCCTTTTCTTCCTCATAGCTCCCTTTTTCATCCTGTCTCTCTTCTCCTTTTCCTGCTTTAGTTTTTCTCTCTCCTTTCTTTTTATCCCTTATTAAAATCTATCTTCATCAGCTTTATTGATGCATTGTTAGTACTGTAGTCTCTGTTGGCTATCTCATTTCCTCTCCCCTGTTCCAAGTCCACGCACCCTTCTCTTTTCTCTTTCTTCACCATATTTTCATTTTTTTATTTTTTAAGCTTTTGTTTTTCCTCTCCTCTCTGGCTCTCTTCTTCCCCTAATTGCTTAATTAGTTTCATTCACTAAACTGCATCCTATCAGCTCTCTCCTCTATTCTGCTTTTACAAAAATAGATGAATATAACAGTATAAATAGATAGATGAAAGAAAAAAACTTTTTTGTCTTTTTATTTTTTTATTTATTAATTTGTTTTTTATTTTTCTTCTTATCCACTCATTCTCTTTCTACCTCCACTGTACTGAATCGTGGCCATTCCCCTATTCATTCAATTCCTTTACCTTACTTTCTAGAAATAAGCTCTGCCTCTACAGATTCTGTTGCCCACTTTTTTCTGGGTGATTGTTTGCATTTTTTGGTTTATTTGTTTGTTTTGTGGAGGTTTCTCCCTATATTTTTCCCTTTTTTCCTTCTTTTTCTTTTTTCTCTTACCTTTTTTTATTTTCTTAATATTGTATATATTGTTTTTGCTCTCGTTATTCTCTACTAATTCTCTTTTCTCTGGTTGTCATTTTTATTGGGGTTATTGGTATCATGAATACACTCATGTTTTCTTTCTTCTGTGTCGTGTCTTGTCTAGTGGTACTTTGCGCTTTTTGGTCAATGTTGTAGAGAGTGAGCCACATAACCAGACATCCTGAAAGGATACTCTAGCCACAAATGGGACAATAACACTTAAGATCCACTTACACCACAAGAACCCAAGTAAGGGGAATCCCTAGAATACCCAGCCCAGAATACTTGAGAGATTGCACCTCTGGGTCCCACAAAATATCTACTATATAAGACAAACTGAAAAAAATTTGGGTGACATAGAAGTTTGATTTAATACATAGAAACAACCACAAAGGAATAGAAGTTGGGGAGACAAAGAAACAGTACCCATATTTAAAAAGATGAATCACCAGAAAAGGAAGTAAATGAAATGGAGCCAAGCAACTTGTCAGATAAAGAATTCAGAGCAATGGTCATAAGGATGCTGAAAAGGATGGAAGACAATTTCAACAACATGTGTAAGAATCAAAAGTAAATGAAGAAGATCCAGGAAGAAATGAAGGATGATATAGCTGCAATAAAGAACACAATGGGAAGTATCAACAGTAGATTAGAAGAAGCTGAGGACAGCATCAGCGAGCTAAAAGACAAGGTGGAAAAAAACACCCACACAGAGCAGCAACTGGGTAAAAAAGCTTAAAAATGAGGAGGAGAGCTTAAGGGAGCTTTGGGACAACACGAAACGAAACAACATCTGAATAATAGGGGTGTCAGAAAAAGAGGAAATGGGGCAAGGAATAGAAAACCTGTTTGAAGAAATAATGACAGAAAACTTCCCTGATATTAGGAAGAAAATATTCACACAAGTCCAAGAAGCACACAGAGTTCCAAATAAGATGAACCCAAAAGGACCAACACCAAAACACATCATAATCAACTTGGCAAACTCCAGTGACAAAGTAAGAATCTTAAAAGCCACCAGAAAGAGATAGAAAGATAACTATAAGGGATCTTACTTTAGATTATCAAATGATTTCTGAACAGAAACACATCAGGCCAGAAGGAAATGGAATGAACTATACAAAATGATGCAAAGCAAGGGAATGAATCCAAGATTACTCTACCAAGCAAGGCTATCATTCAAAACGAAGGTGAAATCAGGAGCTTCACAGACAAAAAAAGGACTAAGGGAATTTTTACCACCAAGCAAGCAATGCAAGAAATGGTAAAAGGACTGCTGTAAAAAGAAGAAATAGGAAGGGAAGAAGAAACACAGGCATAAAGAATAAAAATGATGACAAACAAGTACCTATCAATAATAACCTTAAATGTAAATGGATTAAATACTCCCATCAAAAGGGATAGGGTAGCTTAATGGATAAGAAAACATGACCCTTATATCTACTCTCTACAAGAGAACCACCTCAAAACAAAGATCTTACACAGACTGATAGTAAAAGGATGAAAAAATATTTTTCAGGTGAATGGAAATAAAAAAAAAAAACTGGGGTAGCAATACTTACGTCTGACAAAATAGACCTCAAAGTGAAGGCCTTAACAAGAGGTGAAGAAGGCCACTTCATAATACTAAAGAAAGCAACTCAACAGAGGATATAATTGTGGTAAAAATATATGCACCCAATGCAGGAGCACCCAAATACATAAAAGAACTTCTAGGAGATATCAGGGAGACATCCACAGTAATACAATCATAGTAGGGGACTTTAATACCCCATTGACACCATTGGGTAAATCCTCTAAACAAAAAATCAGCAAAGAAACATCAGTCCTAAATGATTCACTAGATCAGATGGACTTAATTGACATCTTCAGAACATTTCAACCCAAATATACAGAATATTCATTCTTTTAAAATGCACCTGGGACATTTTCAAAGATAGACCACATATTAGGATACAAGCAAAGTAAATTCAAATTCAAGAGAATAGAAATCATAACAAGCATCTTCTCAGACCACAATGGCATAAAATTAGAAATCAACTACAATAAAAAGAATTAAAAAAATCAAACACTTGGAGGCTAAATAGCATGCTATTGGGAAGTTCATAGCTCTATAGGCCTACCTAAAAAAATAAATAAATAAAAAATAATAAAAGATTATCTAACTCTAATTATCTAATTATCTAACTCTACAACTTAAAGAATTGGAAAAAGAGCAACAAGAAAAGCCCAGAGTAAGCAGAAGGAAGGAGATAATAAAGATCAGAGCAGTAATAAATGACATAGAGACAAAAAAAACAATATAAAAATTCAATGAAACCAAGAACTGGTTCTTTGAAAGGATAAGCAAGATAGATGAACTTCTAGCTAGGCTCACCAAAAAAACAAAGAGAGAGGACCCAAATAAACAAAATCAGAAATGAAAGACTTGAAGTAACAACAGACCCCACAGAAATACAAAGGATTGCAAAAAACACTACGAACAACTCCAGTACAACATACTGGACGAACCTAGATGAAATGGACATATTCTTAGAAAAATACATGCTTCCAAAACTCAATCAGGAAGAATAAAAAAACCTGAATAGGTTGATAACTAGCAACGAAATTGAAGCAGTAATCAAAAATCTACCACCAAAGAAAAGCCCTGGTCTGGACAGGTTCACAGGGGAGTTCTACCAAACATTCAAAGAACTCAAACTTACCCCCTCAGACTGTTCAAAAAAATCTAAAAGGAAGGAATACCTCCAAGCTATTTCTATGAAGCCAACATTGCCCTGATCCCAAAACCAGATAAAGACAATAAAAAGAGAACTATAGGCCAATATCCCTGATGAACATACATGCTAAAATCCTCAACAAAATTCAAGCATATAGGATCCAACATTACATTAGAAAGATCATACACCATGACCAAGTGGGATTTTTTCTGGGGATGTAAGTCTGGTACAATATCCACAAATCAATAAACATGAAACATCACATAAACAAATTTAAAGATGAAAATCACATATTCATATCAATTGATGCAGAAAGAGCATTTGACAAAATCCAACACCCTTCTTGATAAAAACTCTCAGCAAAGTGGGAATAGAGGGATCATGCCTCAACATAATATAAGCCTTATATGACAATTCTACAGCCAACATCATACTCAATGGACAAAAAAGAAACCCATTTCCCCTAAGAACGGAAATAAGACAGGGATACTCACATTCACCACTCTTGTTTGACATAGTATTGGAAGTGCTAGCCATAGTGCTCAGACAAGAAGTAAAAGGCATCCAAATTGGGAAAGAAGTAAAATTGTCATTATTGCAGGTGGCATGATATTGTACTTTAAAAACCCTGAAGATTCCACCAAAAAAAACTCCTAGACTTAATAAATGAATTTGGCAATGTAGCAGAATAAAAAATTATTACCCAGAAGTCTATGGCTTTTTTATACACCAATAATGAACTCACAGAAAGAGAAACTAAAAAAAACAATCCCATTTATCATTACAATAAAAAAATTAAGATACCTAGGAATAAACTTAACCAAGGAGGTAAATGACCTGTACTTAGAAAATTACAGGATGCTGAAAAAAGAGATAGAGGAAGACATAAACAGATGGAAGAATATACCGTGTTCATGGATTGGTAGAATCAACATCATTAAAATGTCCATACTATCCAAAGCAATCTACAAATTCAATGCAATTACATTAAAATAACAATGGCATATTTCACAGACCTAAAGCACACTCTTCAAAAATTCTTTTGGAATAAAAAAGACCCCGAATTGCCACAGCAATACTGAGAAAGAAGAACAAGTTGAAGGGCTCACAATACCGGATATCAAGCTATATTATAAAGCCACTCTTCTCAAAACTGCCTGGTACTGGCACAAGAACAGACATAGAGACCAATGGAACAGAACAGACAACCCAGAAATTGACCCAAGCCATTATGCTCAATTAATATTTGACAAAGGAAGAAAGAGCATACAATGCAGTCAAGACAGTCTCTTCAATAAATGGTGTTGGGAAAATTGGTCAGATACATGCAAAAAAGTGAAACTAGATCACCAACTACATCATACAAAAAAATAAACTCAAAATGTATAAAGGACTTAAACGTATGACGGGAAACTATAAAAATCTTAAAAGACTCCATAGGCAGCAAAATATCAGACATATGTTGTAGCAATGTCTTTACTGATATAGATCTTACAGCAATGGAAACTAGGGAGAAAGTAAACAAATGGGACTACATCAAAATTAAAAGCTTCTGCACAGCAAAAGAAACCATCAATGAAACAAGAAAGCCCACTGGGAGAACATATTTGCCAATGCTATCTTTGATAAGGGATTAATCTCCAAATTACAGGGAGCTCATACAACTTAACAAAAGGAGGTTAAGCAACCCAATCAAAAAATGGGCAACGGATCTAAATAGATACTTTTTGAAAGTGGACATACAGAAGGCCCAGAAGACATATGAAAACATGCTCAAAGTCACTAATCATCTGAGAGATGCGAATCAAAATGACAATGAGATACCATCTCACACCTGTCAGAATGACTATCATCAACAAACCAAGTACTGGCAAGGATGTGGAGAAAAGGAATCCTCTTGCACTGATGGTGTGAATGCAGACTGGTACAGCCTCTGTGGAAAACAGTATGGAGTTTCCTCAAAAATTTAAAAGTGGAACTGC
>NW_006281980.1:120652-144183 GCF_000327345.1 Myotis davidii | reverse complement strand
CACCAGTATAAAAAAGAAGGAACTTTTACCATTTGCAACAGCATGGATGGAACTGGAGAGCATTATGCTAAGGGAAATAAGCCAGTTGGAGAAAGATAAATATCACATGATCTCACTCATATATGGGATTATAATGACCAACATAAACTGATTAACAAAAAGTAGATCCAGAGACAAAGCAACATCAAACAGACAGTCCAATCTCAGAGGGAAAATCAGGGCAGGGCGACTTGTATGTATGCATGTTAGCATAAACAATGGACAGGGACACTAGAGTTTTTAGGGTTTGTCCTAGGGAGTGTGAGTGGCTGGGGAACGGTCAATCAGGGGAAAAGGAGACATGCATAATACTTTAAACAATAAAAAAATGCACTGGTTAGCATTAAGAAAATAAAAATTAAAGTGTCTTTTTAAAAATATATTTTATTGATTTTTTACAGAGAGAAAGGGAGAGGAATAGAGAGTTAGAAACATCGATGAGAAACATCGATCAGCTGCCTCCTGCACACCCTCAACTGGGGATGTGCCCACAACCAAGGTACATGCCCTTTACCGGAATTGAACCTGGGACCCTTGAGTCTGCAGGCTGACACTCTATCCACTGAGCCAAACCGGTTAGGGCTAAAGTGCCTTTATTCCTCCTACATTCTTCTCCTGGACCAACTTCTGAGAACCTAGTGCCCCACTCACCTAACTTTTACTCCTCTATTCTGTCCTTTTTTCCTGTCTCTCTGCATTCCATTTCTCCCAATAAGGATCAAAATCCTATTCTAGATAATTTTTTTTTAACCATCACTGTGCTGGGCATCTTTGGAAATCATCCCCATTTTATAACTACAAGGCAGCACATAGATTTAGCAATAGCGGCCTTGCCAACTGCATCTCCAAGAAAAATGAACATGCCACAGAACAAATCTGGAGCAGCCTATCTTGGCTTGCTCAATGGTGTACATTGTGGCACAGACACTTACATTGGTGTGCAGCCCTGCTATGAGTGAGATCTCTCCCTGCACAGATGCCCATGTGGTTACTCCTTCACCCTCTCCCAAGAAAATGATGCTCTTACACTCCCTGGCATGTGCACTGCACTGGCTCAGATGCAGCCTGTTGCATCCCTCCAGAGCCATAGTCCACCCTTTCATGAATAATCACTTATCTGTGGGATCTAAAATCTGGCTTTGGTCATCAATAGGTGGGGAATGTCATATCATTAGCATCCTTTTGTTAAGACCTGTCACTTCACATCATTTCATTTTCATAAGAGAAAGACTGGATATTAAATTACCTCTCACAAGATCAGCATTTCCTTGTGTTGGGGGGCAAGTACCGCAGCCAGGGACTTGACCCTCTGGGTGTAGGAAATTGAAAGAACATTTTAGGTAGGTGGGATATGCTTTATTATGAACAAAGTAGACAAAAACTAGCACCTTATATGCACGCTTGAACAAAAGATGCCTCGTGCCAATCAGTGATGCTGTGCTATACCATATTAACATAAGCAGGCTATATAAGGGTACTCTTGGACAGTACATATGGTGCTACTGCTGAGTCATTGCCCTCAATCATGCATAGGGCAAAGGGGCCTTTAACATAGTAATAATGCTGTGCCTTGCCTGTACACATGTGTATGGCGAGTGGGCCTTAAACCTCTAGAGTACTCTGGTCAGAGCTCCCATACCCGTAAACAGCCCATCACAGGGCAGCTGTTTAGAGCTGCGTTTGTTTCCTCCACACAAAAGTTTTAATGGAGAACAACTAAATGGAAAACTCACAAGGCAACAGCATCATCTGAAACACCTCCGAAAGCCCTTGAGCAGCAAATGTTCCTTCATTTCTGGTAACACAGCCTAATGCAGCACAAAGTTTGATTTCACCAACACATGCATCTCCAAAGATATTCACAATTAGAACACATTTCCAAGGCCATCCTTGTGTCCTCAATGAGGTCTTTTCTGCAGCCAGGCTTCAGGTTTCTCAGACTCAGGAGGTGAAGTATGTCATTCATCAAAAGTCCTGACTGCAAAGCACATCCAGTGTTGGGGGTCATGGTTGAGTGCAGGATGACTCACCAAGGCATAACTAGGTGTCTAGGATGGGGACGATTGCTCAAGGAAATAAACAGAACATATTTACAGAGGACCATTTAGAAGACACCCTCGAGACATGAAATTCCTTTCTAAATCATATGAAGATATGAGCCTTTACCTAACAGGCAGAGCTCAACTCAGACACCAGGAGCAGCAAATAGAGGGTGGTGAATGTGCCCAGGTGTACAGACACTTTGATTTCAAATCCTCCCTGTGTTCCCTTCCTCCCTCTAGGTCCTGTTGTAGAACTCAACCTGTACAGAGAAGGAATAGTAGATCATGAGCCAATGAATATTTTCTTCATTTATAACCAAGAGCATTATAAACAAAAGGTGAGAATTATCTGAATGATTACCTATATGAAAATAAGGAAGCATAAAGAATACAGCTGCTCCAAAGATCTAGGTTACCATAGCCAATAATGAGGCTCAGGACACCCCTGAAAGTTCTCATATCAGGAGCTACCTTGTTTGACACCCCTGCCTGTGGTCAGCTGCTCTTCACAGGCTTTGAGGAGGAAACACATGCTAGATCACAGCTTGGTGCACTGTAAGGAAGAGGACTCAGATGGCCTAAGCTATGTTCTGGGTACCTGGCAGGAGGATTTTTGTTTGTTTGTTTGTTTTTTCAATTACAGTTGCTATTCAATATTATATTAGCTTCAGGTGTACAGCATAATGGTTAGACATTTGTATGAAATGATCCCCCATAAGTCTAGTAGCCACCTGGCACCATACATAGTTATTACAATACTGGAGGCCCAGAGCACGAAATTCATGCATTGTGGGGGAGGGGTCCCTCAGCCCAGCCTGCACCCTCTCCAATCTGGGGCCCCTCAGGGGATGTACAACTGCTGGTTTAGGCCCGAAACAGGCATCGGACATCCCTCTTGCAATCCAGGACCGCTGGCTCCTAACTGCTTACCTGCCTGCCTGCCTGATTGCCCCTTACCACCTCTGCCTGGCTGCCTGATTGCCCCTACCCGCCTCTGCCGGCCTGCCTGATGCCCCTAACTTCTCCCCTGCTGGCCTGATCACCCCTAACTGCTCTGCCTTCCTGCCTGCCTGATTGCCCTTAACCACCTCTCCCTCTGCCCCTGCCACCATGGCTTTGTCCGGAAGGACATCCGGAAGGTGTCTGGTCTAATTAGCATGTTACCCTTTTATTAGTATAGATGATTGACTATATTCCTTATGCTGTACTTTACATTCCCATGACTATTTTGTAACTGCTAATTTGTACTTTTAATACCCTCACCTTTTTGACCCAACCCTCCTCCCTTCTGGCAATCCTTAGTTTGTTCTGTCTATGAGTCTGTTTCTGTTTTGTTTGTTCACTTATTTTTTCTTTAGATTTCACCTGTAAGTGAAATCATATGCTATTTGTCTTTCTCCATCTGACTTACTTAATTTAGAATAACATTCTCTAGGTCCTTTCCAAAATGGTAATATTTCATTCTTTTTTATGGTCAAGTAATATTCCATTGTACATATGTAACCACTTCTTTATCCACTTGTCTATTGATGGGCACTCACATTGCTTCCATATCTTGGCTGTTGTAAATAATGCTGCAATGAACATAGGGATGTATAGGTCTTTTTTAATTAATGTTTTGGATTTCTTCGGATACCCATAAGTCCCATAACTAGATAAGTTTGATTCTGTATCTGCTGTGCTTTCTTATAATAATCTTCTGTGTATAAAGTTTTATGACACCAATAGTATATATGTAGGATTTCATCACTTACTAAAATTTTTAAATTTGTTTTTGGTTGCTATGACAAACAGTAGGGTCATTATGGTGACTTTTTACAAGGAGAAAAAAGAGAGCTGATTGGACTTGTTTCTCATGTTGTGGCCACCAGAAAGTTCAGCACTGGCACAAACACACCAAATGCTCAGAACCAACAGCTGGATGTTCACAGATGTAGCACCTGTGAAGATGGCCAGGCAAGTAAAACATGAGGAAGTAAACATAATGATAATTCAAAATTGCACATCTGTGTTAACAGAGCACATCTGAAAATCAGACACAAACAGCAGATGTATCCTGGAGAAGGGTTGGTGTTGGAGGATGCCCCACAGGGCACTGACCCTGGACATGAGTGCTGCAACTGATTGAGTGCACTTGTCCCCATTCTGTTCTGGAGGAACTATCCATGTTCAGGAACATTTATATAAGAGATTATGCATCAAATTCTAACTTGATTTTTCCCCCACATCCATGTCCCAGTCCACACCTCAAGGGATGGGTAGGTCAAGGGTGATTGAAGGGCATAATAATGAAAGCAAGCAGCATCCTGTGAAAGCCATCTAGGACACCAGGACCAGCCACTCAAACATCAGCCACCATTCCAGGTGGCACAGGAAGAGGCCTGCCACTCTACTATTGTATCAAAGAAATAAAAAATGGCAACACCCTGGGGTTGCTTCATCACACTGAAAAAAAATTCTGAGCCCCTGGAATACTGGGATGAAACCTTGTTTCTGTTTGAAACCAGGAAGGGCTGACACACCTTACTGAGATATGCTAATCTCAATCAGGATTTAAAGATGACAAAATCCATAATTACTAGATCTGAGATGATCTGTATAATTTTCAGAAACATTCCATTCATCCCCGTCTATAGCAGTTTCTCCCCCTAAGGTCAACAGTCATCCATATGTCAGGAGGAGCTCCTGTTACCCCCAAAACACAGGCTTGTGAAGTCAGTATTATTCTTTCTGCATATGATCTGTTTTACCTTCTGAATAAGGAAATGCTCTCTTCCAGGAATGAATTTTAAAGTAATTGTCTGAGATTTAAAGAGTGTGTTTGAGAGGCAATATGGTGTAAGGGATAATAATGGTTGTCATTTATTGAACACTTAATATTTGCCAGACACTCTGCAAAGAACTTAGCGTTTATTACCTCAATGAATTCCCACATGAATCCATGAGGAAGGTCATAGCATTATCCTCAGTTTTATGAATGATAAAATTGAGGCAAAGAGCATTTAAGTAACTTGGCTAAACTCTTATAGCAGGTAAGTGGCCCTGTGAGGATTCAAACCCATCTGTTTGAATTTGAAACAGGAACCAGGGTCACAGACATGGGTTTCACTTCTGAGCCCTGTGTACTTATAAATGAATCCCTCTCCTTCTCCCCGAACCTCATTGTCACCTTATTTCAACTAAGATTTACCTCTGCTGTCACTCTCAAGTCAAAGATGTTCCTAATTGTCTGATTGAAGTCAATTTGCAAATGTCTCAAACTAAAATATTGAAATAAGAAATGGGGTTCTGAAACCTGCATCACACACACACACCTGACTGTTGGGTTTACTTACTTAGAATCCTGATTTTATAGAGGAGAACACCGGCGTTCCACTATGCTAAGAATTGTACCCATTGTCACTCAGCTTGGAAATTATTGGCTTACAGTGAGTATCCAAGTCTGGATTGACCCAAAGTTGGCTCAAAGACTGACTTTTTTGCCATCCATGGCTTCAATAACTACTCACAGGAAGGTCATGACAAATTTTTCACTTAGAAATTCTACCACCATTTCAAAATATAAGTCCAAAGTTTAAATTACTATCTTGCTCCCAAGACTGACTCATCTTCCTAAATGCTTGTGTCTGGGGATGCCAGGGCCATTTCTCCTGCACCAGATCCAGAAATCAGGGTCACTGTACACTTCTCCTTCTCAAACCCCCCAGGGCTCCCTTCCATAGAATCAGTGCTCATTAAGTCATTACTGACATTAAAACAAGGAAATCAGTACAGGCAAAAATTTATTACCTCAGGGACCAGAAGATTTTCCTAGAGGTTTCATAATAGTTCAGCAAATGTCATTGAGACCATTGTATGGGAATCATTGTCAAAACATCTGCTGTGAAAATCCAGCAGCCCTTTACACAGCCTCCAAGGAGGTCTTTCAGCCATATCCCTGGACATTGGGCCATCTTCTCACCCAGGGGGAAGAACTGCTGTCCTGGGCCCCTGACCAAGTCCTCAACCACCCTCCTCTTCAGACCGTGCCAACCCAGGTTCCCTCTGTAATTCCCTTCAGTGGCCCTAAAAGAAATCTCAGTCAAAAGAACATTGTCCATTTCCCCCTGGGGTCAAGAACACAAAACCTGGAAGCTAACAGAAAATGACCAGGAACAACCCACAATTTATAGAATAAAATTTTATTAAACAGTGGCTCCATGTTTGAGGGTAAGTTTGAGCAAGAACTGTCTCTAAAATAGGGCTAGAACGGGTCTGGCAGACATAGACTGAGAATAACAAACAGTATCAGGGGGTGACAAGAGAAATATTTCAATACTACAGTAACAACTAAAATTTTATCTAACAAAGCAACATGTGAACCCCAAAACACTGAACCACATCAGCCTGGACTTGGGAGTGTGGGGAGTTGTTCATTTTAGATCAAAGCTTTCAAAGATAAACACTATAGGGAAGGAGTCAGGCAGGGGATGTAAGGGAGGTGAAACTGCACTTCTCTTTCTTTCTCCCCACTTTCCTTCCCAGGAGACTCTACTTCACACCACAGTAAATCAGCAAGCCTCCATCTTGGGAGGGTGGTGGATGCCCAACCTGGGCAGAGATGGGCATTATGTTCTATTTATTCTCCTCCAGAGGTCTGTGCTGAATACCTACCATGTGCCATGTTGCTCTGCATCTTCACTGTAACCCTGTGAGACCCAATTTCACTAAGAAACCCAGGCTCTGAGGGTTTAAGGGGTTTATAAAAGATATCCCAGGTAGACACAGAGGGGATAGGCTACCAGATACATTTTGGATGATCCTGAAAGCCATGGCAGGAATTGTTTTCAAATGTCATTGCTTATTTTATGAAGTCCCTACAAGGTATTGTCAAATGTTAATTAATAACACCAAATCATTTAAACCAGCAGTTCTCCAAGTGAGATCTGGGCACTCTTCAGGCCCCTGAAATCCATTCAGGGGATCTGTGAGGTCAACCCAATCCTATTGATGATAAAGTGTATCTTGTCTTTCTCACTTGTCTCACAAATGTGCAGTGATATTTTCAGAAGTGGTATGCATGTGCTGGCAGCTGTGTTCTGATAGCTAATAGGATGTGTTCTTGGATATGTCCTTGTAGATTATATTTTTCTCAATTTCAATTTGTAAAATGACAAATGTTGACCAATATAACTCACATCAAAAAAAGTTCTCTGCTATTCCCAATAACTTTTAAGAGGGTAAAGGAGTCCCGAGACTAGACAGACAGAGAATTTCCAAGTTAAACTGGATCATATCCTTGATATACAGATTTGTTTAGATTTTTTTTGTGTGTCCACCTTTAATTTTTAAATGACCATACTAAAATGTGGAAATCCTATTTAATCTGAGGTAGATGTGGGTAAGTACTGTAGTTTTCATACGATGTTTATATTACGCATTTGTAATCAGGAGGTTTTTCAGAAATGTATCATATAACCACTTCTTTAAACTGTCTCTCAGAAAACAGTAATGATAACAGCCTGTCAACCTTCATTTTTAAGCAGGTTGTTGCAAACTTAGAAAATTTCTAGAAACATCATTTTTATTATTATTCTTAAGGTAGACAAAGAAATCTTCCTATAGTTTTGAAGTCTTGTCAGAAACCCTCACTTTCTTAATTTCCTCCTAAGACTTGCTGCAACTTTCACCTGATATGATTTTGCATTGCTAATCTTATACCACAGTCCCAGGGAGAGCAACATTTGACTTGAATAGAGTTTTGTCTAGCAGGGTTTTAGTTGGTTGTCTGAGCTAATTTATTAATACATAAAGTTACTTAATGATGTTTCAATTTTTACTTCAATAGGTTACCTAATTATCAAAATAAATAGAAGGCTAAAAATCTACACTTTGATTCAGAATCAGAAGAAATGTAAACCCAAATGAATACGGAACTTAAGTAAAAGTAAAAGGTCTGTTTAGTTCAATGAAGTTAAAATGATAAACATAACATGGTATTAGACAACTTTGGAAAATGGACTGATCAACACTGCCAGGAATTGCTTTTGGAATAAATTAATATGATCCCAAGAATGCATGTAAATCTCTGCTGTTGGCAGTCTGAGTTGGAGGCCAGAGAAGAAAACACTAGGAAAATGAAAGAAAAAATTGAAAATTCTTCTAACGTTCAAGTTTCTCCAAAGAGACTTTCCAGAGAAGAGTTCTGATTTTGATAAATCTAAACTGGAATATGGAGTATTCAGAAATAAAATATACAAAAAGAACTTGTATCAACCAGGAATTATTTCAGTGTTCACTATGGCATCATTGAAAAGTTATAATGTTCTTTCACTGTTGTATTTTCTCTGGAGAGATTTCAATTCCACTCCACCTTATCCCTGGTTTTACTTTTGTAATCTAAAACTGTATCCCACACATCATGACATCAGCCTTAAAAATGAGTGAACAGTCACTGAAGCTTAATAAGTTGGATATAACAAAATCCAATAAGACTGAGAGCAGATCTATTGTTGAAATTGAAATTAAAATAAAGCTGGCTTATTTTAAAGCCACAGGTAAAGCTCTTAAGGACCCGAACCCCAGTTCTGATGCAAGGGCTCATTTCCTTCATGTTAACTCTCCCCTTTTGGTGTCAGGTGGCAATGGGTTTGACTCCCACCAGGTCACTGGCCAGCTGTGAGAACATGGACCACTTGTTTCCTCCCTGTTCACTGGAGTCACCACCTGAGAGGTCTAACAGGAGTTCTGTGCCATCTACCTTATGCAATCCCTGTCACCAATACCTGTGTTTCAAAATCTCAAAATAAAAGTTATTATTGGGACACTATTTAAATGTACTAAAAAACCAAAACACTAAACTTTCATTGTTGCTGGATACACCATTGCAAGATGAAATGAGAGGGGAGATGTTTGTTTTTTTAAAATATATTTGTCACTGTATGTTTGTTTTGAATTTAACAGGAAGCTCATTTACATATATAAAAGCCTAAATGACTGGAATGACTGGAATGACCAGTCTCTATGACACACACTGACCACCAGAAGGCAGATGCTCAACGCAGGAGCTGTTCCCTGGTGGTCAATGCGCTCCCACAGCCAACCTCCCCCAGGCTGGCCCCCAGGCTGGGATGGGGACCTGGGGGTGGGTGGTGGCAGATGTGGCCTCTTTCCCAGGGAGGCTGAGGGCCAGCTCCATCTTCGGGGCCAGTGGCCAATCTCCCATGCCCCATCCTGCCCCCTGGCCAGCAGGCTCTGATAGGCCCACTGCCCACCACAGTGGCAGCGGGACAGCCAGGGAAGGAGGAGGGGGCAAGGCAGGAAACCATGCAGTGGCGTGGCACTGACGATGGTAGTGTCAGCATCTGGCGTTTGTTCCTCTGCGCCTGGCCCGGTGACCATAGCCTCCTCTCCAGCCCAGCCCTGATTGGCCTGGCCCTGATCGGCCCTGATCGCAGGCCAAGCCTAAGGACCCCACCCATGCACGAATTTCATGCACTGGGCTTCTAGTTTCATTATAAGGCTTGTTACTATGTACATGTTCTATGACTTTAATTGGCTCGTCTTTAGGAGAGCTACAACATGTGTTAATTGATGTCTTTATAAAACGCATTTAACTTCCTTTGACAACAAGGGGACAGGAAATGCTCTAAGGAGACAACAGGTAAATTGCTCATCAGAGGCAGGTGAGCACTTTTGTTCTTCGGTTTCGCTAGTGGAGCCAGGCCTTCCTTCAGTCAACATGTGTATCAATCTAACATGTACAGGACACAAGGACAACAAGAATAATGCAGAATCCAGTTTAGAGTGGAAGAGATAAACAAATGCTGACTTTAAAATTGTAAGAACCATGGTAGGAGTGTTTATTTGGGGAAAGACATTTGCCCACAACACACACAACATGCATATTCCTCTGTTAGGATAACATTCATGGCTCTTCTCTAACTTTACTTGCTCCCAGGAGGAGAAGGAGTGACAACTGGGAGGAATTGGAGCCAGTGCTCTGGCCCCATCCCCTCCAGATTTGCCTGTGAGCTGATGGAGTCCTAAACTAGAGAAGGGCCCCTCTACACCAGCTGCACTGGGGAGGGACTAGGTAACTCAAGGTGAAACATAGCAAACCCACTTATTCACAAAGCTATATCCCATTCTCCACCTTGACTCTTCTCTCCTGTCTGTTGATTTAAACCCAGGTGAGAGGAGTCTATTTACTGACCCCCTAATTCCCAGAATCTGGTTGTATGGACTGGGCACAATAAGAAACAAAGACTGGCAGTTGGGAAAAAATACTATGCAGAGGATCTAGCAACCACTAAGGCAGGCAGCTTTAGGGCTTAAGCTGTAGTAAATACAGGTCATGTGGGATTTTAACCTCTGCAAGTCTTAATGGCTCCTGGTGTTTCATAACAGCTTGGAATTCAGCAAATGCTGGCCACTTGGGGCATTAGCAAGCTGGTAGACAAATTGGAGTCTCAAAAAGCAAGGTAGCTGCTAGGGCCATTGGCACACAGGAGAGCTAAAGCCCAGGTTTTCTTAAAGGAGAAGAGGTTTTGTCTCTACAAAGGCTCTTGAGTATTAGAATACAAAACAGTGGTTTCTCAGCTACACACACAGGCAGGAATTCTGGGAACAGAGACCTTATAAACTGCAGATTTGAGTTCCTTGTGCTATATCTGAGGTTGGGCTTCAAATGTTTTCTGACCGAGAGGCTTCACAAATCCCATTACCTGATCTCAGGACCCAAGAGGGAATTAGGAAAGGGTCTGAGCTCTGCTTATTGCATTGCTCTTCCAACAGCTATTAAAAACTACCCCCGCACCACAGGATCTCAGATTGGAACAGCTGATTTTTATGAATTATATTAGGGTTTGATGTTACCTTTCCAAAACATGAACTGTGGCTTCATCCTCAGTAGCATAATCAAAGTTTATTAATAATCATAGGAGTCCTGGCCAGGTGGTTCAGTTGGTTGGAGCATCATCCCATACACCAAAAGATTGTGGGTTCAATTCCTGGTCAGGTCACATACCTAGGTTGCGGGTTTGATCCCCAGTCAGGGTGTGTACAGGAGGCAACTGATGTGGTTCTTTCTCACATCACAGAGAGTTTCTCTCTCTCCCTTCCTCTCTCTCTTTCTCTCAAATAAATAAGATCATATCCTTAGGGGAGTATTAAAAATAATAATAATAACTGCCCCGACCAGTGTTGCTCAGTGTCAGTCTCCACACCAAAGGGTCACTAGTTTGATTCCCAGTCAAGGTCATAGACCTGGGTTTCGGATTTGCTCCCTGCCCCTTGGTTGGGGCATGTGTGGGAGGCAACCAGTCAATGTGTATCTCTCACATCAATGTTTCTCTCTCTCTCTCTTTCTCTCTCTCTCTCTCTCGCTCTCTCTCTCTCTCTCTCTCTCTCTCTCTCTTCTTTTTCTCTCTTCCCACTCCTTCCCTTCCAGTCTCTCTGAAAAACAATGAAAAAAATATCCTCAGGTAATGATTAACAGAATAATAATAATGATAATGACAGAAAAAATTGTTTTGTTCACTGGTATATCCCAAGTAATAAGAAAAGTACCTAGTCTTCAGTAGATGCTCAATGAATAGTTTTAAATGAACAGACATTTATTTAAAAGAAAATATGTCACATCTTGAGTTGAGAGAAAGAATTTGATAAAATGACTGTATACCTCAAAGTTAAGAATGCATTTTAAAAGACCTATGCCAAGAATACTCCATATATAGGAATTCAGTTTGCTTGGATAATCAAAGAGAAACTAGATTGGCTTGAAAAGCAGGTTTAGTCTTATTATCAGATGAGGAGTGTTTTTTATAATGAAATCAAAATAAAGGAGGACTAGAGATGTATTGTTAAAAGAAATGTTGAGATTTTAGAAGCTGATTTAAGACTAAAATGATATAAATGGGAACTGACATCTTAAGATCACAAAGAGAAAAGATAATATTAAAACAGAGGGCTAGATATTAGTTTCTCCAGTTCAAAAAGAGTAAATGGGGCCCATGGACATTTGATGAGCAAGATGAGACAAGTACTCAGCAGAATCCTGGGAATTCCTGAGAATCCTACCCTAAAGCTATAAATGGTCCTAGAGTCTACAGAGGGCTCCACTCCCTGAACACAATGTGAAAGGGCTTCTAACTCCTCATTCCAGCCAGACAATAGACTCAGATAACCTGAAAATTATTTCTCCACAAGTACCTAGAAATGGTAAATTAAATAGTAAAAATTATCTATTATATGACAGCTGAGCTTGCAAGAAAGCGAGGGAGAACTCAAAGTATGAAGTATAAGGAGACAACCAAAATTGCCCAAACTGATTCTGTGTGCCATAGAGGCCAACAGAAGGGGTGAAATGTTGGTGATCTTGGATTTGGGTTTCATCTCCACACATCAATAGGCAAGAAGGCACTGGTCCCATTCAAGGTGGGGAGTTCAAACTAAAATTGCTGCAGAGAGCCAGAACCTTCAGAGAATGAATGGATGAGGAACCACCCACAAGGACTGGGATTCCAATTTGTCTTGGCCTGGGCTCTTGGAGGAAAACAAAAACAAAAACCTGAGAATATAAATCCCCACACTACACTCACAAGCTCATAAATAACATAAATATTAGTCCCAGAACACCTCAAGGACTTCTCACAAAAATGGTCATAAACCATATTCTAGGGACTGGCCCTCAACCTTAACCTCAGCATGTTGACAACAGCCCAAGCTTTGCTAAAGACAAGCTTACAACCCACAAGTACAAAGCACATGAAGAAAGGATGCAACAATAGCAAGAGACAGCACATGCAGCAAATGGAATAATAGAATCTCAAAAGCCACAGATAATGAAACAACTTCATAGACTGAAATACAGTCATATTTAAATAGATTGAAGACCTCAAAGTGCCCCACTGGTGTGGCTCAGTGGTTGAGTGTTCACTTATGAATAAGGAAATTATGGTTCAATTCTTGGTCAGGGCACATGCCCAGGTTTTAGGCTCGATCAATGATTCTTTCTCATCATCAGTGTTTCTATTTCTGTCACCCTTCCTCTCTGAAATCAATAAAAATATATACTTTAAAAAAAATTTCAAATAATGTCTTATAACCATTATAAAAGAATAGGCAATACTTAGAGGAATCAACTAGAACTTCCAGAAGTAAAAAATATAATTATTAAAATATAAAATTCAATAGTTCTAACTGCATATTAGACACAAGTTAATGAAAATTTATTACATTAAGAGATCTGAGGAAATTAACAATAATGCATCATGCAGAAATATAAAGGATGGGAAATATTAAAAGAGAGGATAATCAACACAGAATAAAATTAATAGATCCAATGTAGGCTAGAAGCTTAAAACACCACAATGTCAATTGGTCCACTGCTGTTTAGTTCCACATTTCAAAGTATATCTTTTATCTGTTCTTTCAGCAAGGATCTATATATATAAAATCCTAAATGACTGAACAACCAGTTGCTCTGATGTGCACTGACCACCAGGGAACAGATGCTCAATGCACAGAATCTGGCTCCCTCCTGTCTGGAATGGGCCTACAGAGATCAGGGTACTTCAAGTCTGGATCAGGCCTGTGGGGATCAGGCCAAAAACGGCTATCTGACATCCCCTGAGGGGTCCCAGATTGTGAGAGGGTGCAGGCCAGGCCAAGGAGCCCCACCGGTATACAAATTCATGCACCGGGCCTCTAGTCTATTATAAGTTCCAGAAAGAACTTGAAATGGATTAAAGTTCTAAATATGAAAAACAAAAGTGCACAAATGCATAAGAGGTTATGATATTGCAGCATGGAATAAATTTTATTAAATTTTTTTAATAAAACAAAAAATAATAAATCTTAAAGAAAAAGATTAATAAATTGGATGGTATTAAAATTAAAACTTCTATATGACAAAAGATAATATCATCAAAGCAAAGAGCCAATCCACAAGAAAGAGGAAATATTTATAATCTAAACCATGTAACTAATTAAAGATTCTTAGCCAGAATAGATGAGACTATGACTGATCGCCAAAACTGGTTTGGCTCAGTGGATAGAGCGTTGGCCTGCTGACTGAAAGGTCCCAGGTTCAATTCTGGTCAAGGGCATGTACCTGGGTTGCGGGCACATCCCCAGTAGGAGATGTGCAGGAGGCAGCTGATCGAAGTTTCTCTCTCATTGATGTTTCTAACTCTCTATCTATCTCTCTTCCTCTCTGTTAAAAAAATCAATAAAATATATTTTTTTAAAAAAAGACTATGACTGATCAATATGAAGTAAACTCAGCAATAAGCAAATAATATGGAAAAGGAAATCTGAAAAAAGGTATCCAAAATGCCCAATAAACATTTTTAATAAATGCTTCAAATTCTTTCTAGTAATCAGAGAAATGCACATAAAAATCTTATCAAATAAAGAGGGAATATGCAAATTGACCATCACGCCATAATGGTTAAGATGGCTGCACCCACAGCGGAGGCAGGGATTCTGTAACACAAGATGGCTGCACCCACAGCAGAGGCTGAGTTCCTGTAATGAGCCTTAATGAGAAATCAGCAGGGATCTGAGGCTGCATGGTGCTGGGCTGGGGCAGGGGACCTGAGGCTGTGCCCCTCACCTGGTGGGGTTTGATGGGGGACCTCAGGCCACATCCCCTGCCCCAGCACCAGGCCAGGGAACCTGAGGCCGTGCCTCACACCCAGAGGGGCTTAATGGGGGTGAGGCCGGCCAGATCTGGATATGGACCAATGGGGATGGGGCTGGCCAGGTGTGGGTCTCGCACGATTTCAAGGAGCATGTGGTTGGGCGGGGACTTGACTCTGGTTCCAATGGTGTGCCTCAGACTCTGACAGGAGGAAGATTTTCATATACATTTTACTAATTTTCTTTCATCTCTGACACTTCTATTATAGAGAAAGGGCAAATAGCAATATTAAAATATTTCCTCTAATTAATTCTCTTTTAATGTGCATGAATTTCATGCACTGGGTCACTAGTAATGAGATAAAATCTTACACCCATCTATCTGGTTGACAAAAGTTAGTAAATCCAACAACATCAAGTGTTGAGGAGAACACAAGATGAGGGGAACTCATACATGACTTGCCAGACTATAAATTGGCTTGACTACCTAGTAACCAACTGGAGCAGGTCAAAGTTAAAGATGATCCCATACTGTAAGACACAATTTCACCCTAGTTATCTGCCCTATATGCTCCCACACATGCCTCCAATCAGAAATGCACAAGAATGTGTGATGCAGTGTTATTAGCAACAGCAAAACAACTGTCCATCAGAGGGAAAATAGATAAATAAAACGTTGCTTATTAATATTATGGAATATTTTACAGCAATTTAGATAAATGAGTAAGACAATGAGTTGCAACATAAAATAGCATCATTTATGGACATTTTAAAGCATACAAACAACACACTTTTTGTGGATTTATACTTATGTGGGGAAAGTCCAAAAAAGTGCATGGAAAAATATATGCCAGGATGTTAGTGGTGATTTCAGGATGGTAATTTCCTCTGTGAAAGACAAAAGAAAGAAGGAAGAGAAGGGAGGTGGCTTTAAATCTATCTTTAATTTTTTTATTTTTAATAAGATTTTTTATTTTAAGTCTGAAACATGTATGTGTAAGTTAACATCTATTTCATGTTGGTAGTGGTTACATAAACATCTATTAAAATAGTTGCATTTCATGATCAAAAGGCGTTATCATTCAAAATGATTTTTTAAATACTAAATAATTATAAACAATTAAAAAAGAGGAGCTCAGGTCTATGTAGAAATTCATACTAAGAAAGGAGACAGTTCTTAAAAAATAAAAATGACATGGCAAATTCAAAAGAATATATGCACCCCTGTGTCCATTCAGTATAATTTACAATAGTCAAAATATGGAAGCAGCCTAAGTGCCCATCAATAGATAAGTAGATAAAAAATTATAGTACATATACAGAAGTTAGCAAAAGTAGGTTTACAGTTGTAATACAAATAAATAATACAATAATTAATAAATAACAACACAAGAATAAACTTTTTCATATACTTCCAATTGTAAATCTACTATTGCCAACCAATAGTATACATGGAATATTACTTTCCCATAAAAAAAAAGAATGAAATCTTAGCATGTGTGACAGTGTGAATGGACCTAGAGAATATTATGCTAGGTGAAATAAGTCAGACAGAAAAAGACAAATACATATGATTTCACTTATATGTGGAATCTAAAAAACAAAATAAAGGAACAAACTAAATAGACACAGAAAATAAACTAATAGTTTCCAGAGAGAAAGGGAGTTGGGGAACTGGGTAGAAAAGGTGAAGGGATTACCAAGTACAGATTGGTAGTTACAAAATAGCTTCACTGATGTAAAGTACAGCATAGGAAATGTAGCCAATAATATTGTAATAACTACATATGGTGCCAGGTGGGTACTTGAAATATTGAGGGGACTTCTTTGTAAAGTATATGATTGTCTAACCACTATGCTGTACACCTGAAACTAATACAAAGTAATATTGAATGTAAACTTTAATTGAAAATTTAAAAAAAAATTTAAGTCCTGGGGAATGAGACCACTCAAATAAAATAAGCACCAAATTTATGGATTAACCGGTTATTCTATTTCTCTTTTTATTTATGTCACATATGACTTTGAAACAAATTTAGAGCACTTTAACACAAAATATTCTTTTACAATTGATCTATTAAATAAGAATAAAATAACTAGACTATGAAACACAGATTTGTAAGAGAAGACTGAGGCTAGAAGAGGCACCAGGGTTAGAAGCACAGGATGTGGGATAGACTACCTGAATTTGAACACAGGCCTCACCATTAACTAGCTGTCACTTACACAAGCCAACTGTCTCAGTAAACCTCAACTTTATCATCTGTTAAATAAGAATTATATTGCAATAAAATAAAATATAAAAGAATTTATGATCAAAAAGTAAATAACAAAAAAGAGAATTATATTGGTAGCTACTTTGTAGGGCAGTAATAATTGTTAACTTGAAGGGTTAATGTACACTGTTTACTTATCACTTACTAGAGGCCTAGTAAGTACTCAATAAATGATAGCTGTTATAATTATTACTAGAGGCTCCGTGCATAAAATCATGGCACGGGCGGGGCGGGGGGTGTCCCTCA
Source organism: Myotis davidii (assembly GCF_000327345.1). Classification (NCBI taxonomy): domain Eukaryota; kingdom Metazoa; phylum Chordata; class Mammalia; order Chiroptera; family Vespertilionidae; genus Myotis; species Myotis davidii. The sequence goes on along the minus strand of NW_006281980.1, from coordinate 126,956 downwards.
GGCCAGCCTGCACCCTCTCACAATCTGGTACTGCTGGCTCTTAACTGCTCACCTGCCTGCCTGCCTGATCACCCCTAACCACTCGCTTGCCTGTCTGATTGCCCCTAACTGCTTACCTGCCTGCCTGGTCACCCCTAACTGCCTCTGCATGCCTGCTTGATCATTCCTAACTGCTCTCCTGCCTGGCTGATCGCCCCTAACCACTCACCTGCCTGCTTGATCGCCCCTAACCACTCTGCCTGCCTGCCTGATCTCCCCTAACTGCTTGCCTGCCTACCTCATCACCCCTAACCACTCACCTGCCTGCCTCATCACCCCTAACTGCCTCTGCCTCAGTCCCCATCATGGCGGCTTCATCCGGAAGGATGTCTGAATGATGTCTGGAAGGTCGTTCGGCTGTTCAGTCTAATTGGCATATTACACTTTCATTATTATAGATTTTTATCATAGAAGTTGAGCATAAAGCTTAACTCTAAGCTCTCTACCAGTGAGGCTAAGCAAAAAAAGTAACCCAAGTAATTACATAGATTCCATTACTTCAGATGCATTGGATGAACAGATGAACAGACAGACAGGAAATGGATGAATCAATGGATGAACAGACTGACAGACTAGAATAAGGGAAATGAGAAGGAAGGGAAGAAGGAATGTTGGGAGAAAGAGAAGAATGAAAATATTTTTACCGGTATAAAGGTAGCAATATATTTTTCCAAAATCTAAATTCTACAAGTTTTTGTATGGTTCTCCAAATAATGGACCCAATAGGTATCTGATTTAATATAAACTTAGAAATTCCAATTTCCTATCCCACTGAACATCACTCTCAAGAAAATTAATGCCCTGACCAATACTCTATCTCTAAGAATCACTGAGGCATACATACTTATCAGATGTGACAGGCATTTTATTAAAGGTTCTATAAGGGTCAGGTAGTATGGCACTAGATATCAACAGGCAGCCTAATGGGGTCCTAATGTGTTTTTCATGACTAGAAAAGGGTTTTCAGTGAGTGGCAAAATTGCAAGGCATTAAAATTTAAAAGATCATTATCTTTCCAGCCTCCGCCCCAGAAAGCATCAACTTTTGGAATTTTATTCTTCCTAGGTTTTTCCATTGGCTTAATTACTCTAGCATTACATACAAGAAAAAAATTCCTTTAATAGGTGCCCTATTTATGAATACATTTATAGTTGCCTTAAAAATAGGAAAATTATTATTCCTACTCATTTTCTAACTTTTTCTGCTAAAAAGGCAGCACAGTAAATTGGGTCTGACTCACAGGACCCATTGTATCTACCTGACCTAAAATGTCTCATGTACAAAAAACAAAGTTCCTACTTATTTTTCTTCCTTCATTTCCCCTGAAATTCTAGCATGCTTCTCCAGGGTTGACTTTGAATTTGTAGAGAGTCTTTCAAATGGCCAATAATAATAATTAACAAAGAATTGCTGTATTCAGGAAGCCTCTGTGCTTAATTGCTGATTGAAAAAGACTGCATAGCCGAAGCCGGTTTGGCTCAGTGGATAGAGCGTCGGCTTGTGGACTGAAGGGTCCCAGGTTCGATTCCGGTCAAGGGCATGTGCCTGGGTTGCGGGCACATCCCCAGTGGTGGGTGTGCAGGAGGCAGCTGATCGATGTTTCTAACTCTATCTCTCTCCGTCTCTCTCCCTTCCTCTCTGTAAAAAATCAATAAAATATATTTTAAAAAAAAAAGAAAAAGACTGCATAACCAGTAGCTTTTGCATTGCATTGATAATGTGTAACCGGGATATCCTATTTATCAGAATCTTGGCCATTTTGTCTTGTCTGCATTTAATAAAGAGTCATTCAACATAGAGAACAAGGGATTTTCATTCTTCTTGGAAGAAAGTTTGATGGAGCTGGAATCAAGACACTCTTCAGAGAGTTTCATTAATTATTTGGGGTGAAAAAAGAGGTGAGATGTATGGGGTTGGGGAAAAATCTGAGGTCTCTTGAGTAAGAATTCCACAGAAAATGCAGGCAATGCCTTTCCACACTCTGTCCCCACCTCCCTATTCTTTTCCTGTGTCTACCTCCCAGGAAGTATATCTTGTCAAAAAGGACCCTGTGTCTTGTCTAGAAAAACTCAAAGACAGATATCCCACACATAGATAATCTGAAATGAATACTATTTTTAAAAAGGTGAGAAATGACATCTTGGCTTAGCCTCAGCTGGGAAGAGAAACCTAGGAAGACTGTGTGGAGTGAAGCAAACACCAGCTGGGAAACAAGGCTCAGGCAAAGGGCCTGACCCTGAGTTCAAAGACAGACCAGCAGGGCAAAGTATGTGTTCTGTTTTGTAATCTTAATTTTTATGGCTAACTGCTGGTGGGCTGTTTCTCCTGGTTCTGGTCTATTTCAACATCCATTTATGCTCCACAGCTAGTTTCTTAATAAACACATTTTTTACTCTATCTTGCCAAACAGGAGTCCTCAAACCTGGACCTACCCCAATAATTGTAGGAGGTCTTTTCTCTCTGATTTGAGGAGTGAAAGTGACCACTAATAGCCCTTTCACATATATCTCTCCAAGGCACTCTGTAATCCTCAATGTTCTTCCACCCTGGAGCCCACCAGCACTCCTAGCAACTTGAAGAACCCTGGCCCCATCTCACTACTGAAGGCACTGCGTATGATCTCATGGTGAAAAAATGTACCTTGATTTTCAAAGCCAAAAATGAAATCAACCAATTTTACTTACAATTCTTATCCAATATTTTTTTCCATTTCTGAATTTGTATACTAGAACAAAATTATTTAAGACACTCAAGAAAAGAACGTTGCTCAGAGAGGAAAGTTAAAAAAGAACAGCCTCTTCAGATAAAGAATGCCACACAAAGAGCCATGGAAAGACTGCAATAATAACCTGAGAGGGTATGGGAGACAGCCTGGTGTGAAGAAAGAAGTGATTGCCTTAGGTTTCACACCAAGGTGGATGTGGATCTTAGCCTTGTCACTTACTAGCAGCAAAAACAAACGTTTTCAGCTTCAGTTTTCTCATTTGTACAAAAGTAGTGGCACTCTTGACCCTCTCCCACCCAGCATTCTCATCGGATTTCACTCTAGAACACGTATGGCCCACTATGGCATGGTGTTGGCACATAGCAGTTGCACTGCATATTGGCTTTCCCTTCCCTTCATGTTGTTTAATCAATGATGACTCAGAGTGATTGGCTTCCTCTTTTTCCCAGGCAGACTTCCCACACTATGACCCTAAACAGAACCCAAGAATGTGCTGGGGCATTTTAAACAAAGTTGACTATAAACCAAATTTTCAGGTATTTTTTCTATTTGTTACTGTTGACCTCTTTTATCATTTTCATTTTATTTTCAATAAAAATTGTGTATATTTAAGGAGTACATCATGATGATTTGATATACAGCTATATAGTTAAGTGATTATTACAGTCAAGCTAATGAGTACATCTTCTCAGTTAGTTACCATTTATTGTGAGAGCACCCAAAACCTCTCTTAGCAAATTTCCAGTATTCAATACAGTATTAACTATAGTTATCATGCTGTCTGTTATCTCTCTAAACTTATTCATCCTGAATAAGTTGCAGGGTACTGCAGGGTAATGCAATTTTAACCAACATCTCCTCATCCTCCACCTCCTGTCTCCAATAACCACAGTTCTACTCTCTCTGCTTCTATGTATTGAACTTTTTTATATTCCACATATAAGTAAAATCACGCAGTTTATCCTTTCTGTATCTGGCTTATTTCACTTAGCATAATGTTCACCAGGTTCATCCACATAGTTGCAAATAGCAAAATCTCCTTTTTTAAAGCTGAATAATATTCCATTGTGTATTGTGTGTGTGTGTGTGTGTGTGTGTGTGTGTATGTATATATATACCACGTGTGGTATTAATATATCATTATTTATTTATTTATTTTTAAGTATCACCTGTCAATGGACACTTATCCATGTTTTGGCTATTGTAAATAATGCTGTCATGAACCATGGGGGTACAGATGTCTCTTCAAGATACTAATTTCATTTCTTTTAGATATATAAGCAGAAGTAGAATTTATACATTATATGACAGTGTAGTTTTAAGTTTTTGAGGAACTTTTATACTGTTTTCCACAGTGGCTGCACCAATTTACATTCCCACTCACAGTGCACAAGGGTTTCCTTTATATTCTCACTAACACTTATCTCAGCCATTCTAACAAGTGTGACGTAACATCTCATTGTGTTGTGTGTTTTTGAAATCCTCACCCAAGGATATGTTTTTTATTGATTCTAAGAGGAAGGGTCAAGGAGCGAGGTGGGGGTGGGAACACCAATTGGCTGCCTCCCATACACACCCTAATGGGAGACCAAACCACAACCTAGGTATGTGCCCTGACTGGGAATCAAACCAACAACACTTCAAGCATGGAATGATGCTCTAACCAAAATGGTGGGTTTTTTTGTTTTGTTAGGCTCCCTCCTCTTCCATTACTTCCTTTTTTTATCTTTATTGTTGAAAGTATTATAGCTGTCTCTTTTTGTTCCCCATTGACCCCTTCCAGCCTGTACCTGCTCTCTGCCCCAGGCCCTCAACACACTATTGTCTATGGCCATTATGCATATATGCATATAAGTTCTTTGGTTAATCTCTTCCCACCAACCTATCCCCATTTCCCTGATGATTAGTGGTGTTTAGCACCTTTTCAAACTACCCTTTGGCCATTTGTATATGTTATTTGGAAAAATATTTATCTGCCCGTTTTTTATCTGGATTATTTTAGTTGTTTTCCTGTGGGCTTTTTTAAAATTTATCTTTATTGTTGAAAGTATTAATGATGTCCTCTTTGTTTTTTCCCCCATTGAACACCTCCAACCTGCACCTGCCCCTCCCAGGCCTTCACCACACTATAGCCTGTGTCCATGAGCTATGCATTGATGCATATAAATTCCCTGGTTAATCGCTCCCCACATCCCTTCAACTCTGCCTTCCCACTGAAATTTGTCAGTCTGTTCCAAGCTTTTATGTCTGAGGATCTATTTTGTTCATCAGTTTATTTTGTTCATTATATTTCACACATGAATGAGATCATATGATTCTTATCTTTCTCTGACTGGTTTATTTCACTAAGCATAATACTCTCCAAGTCCATCCATGCTGTTGCAAATTGTAAGAGTCCCATCTTTTTACAACTGCATAGTAGTCCATGTGTAAATGTACCACAGCTTTTTTTATCCACTCATCTGCTGATGGGGAATTATTCTGTTTCCAAATCTTAATTATTGTAAATTCTGCTGCTATTAACATAGTGGTGCATATATTTTTTTCTGATTGGTGTTTCAAGTTTCTTAGGACATATTCCTAGAAGTGGGATCACTGAGTCAAATGACAGTTCCATTTTTAATTTTTTGAGGAAACTTCATACTGTTTTCCACAGTGGCTGCACCAGTCTGCATTACCACCAGCAGTGTACTAAGGTTCCTTTTTCTCCGCATCCTCGCCAACACTTGTCTTTTGTTGATTTGTTGATGGTAGCCATTCTGACAGGAGTGAGTCCTTTTAAATTGTCCTTTTAATTTGCATCTCTCTGATAACCAGTGACTTTGAGCATTTTTCATGTCTCTTGGCCTTCTGTATGTCCACTTTGGAAAAGTGTCTGTTTAGGTCCTTTGCCCACTTTTGATTGGATTTTTTTTTATCTTTCCTTTTGTTAAGTAGTATGAGTTCCTTATATATTTTGGATATTAAACCTTTGTCATATATATCATTGCCAAATATTTTCTCTCATGCAGTGGGCTGACTTTTCATTTTGCTGATGGTTTCTTTTGCTGTACAGAAGCTTTTCATTTCAAAGTAGTCCCATTTGTTTGTTTCCTCCTTAGTTTCCTTTACCTTAGGAGGAGTATCTGTAAACATATTGCTATGAGAGATGTCTAAGATTTGGCTGCCTATGGTTACTTCTAAGATTCTTGTGGTATCACAACTTTAAGTCTTTTATCCATTTTGAATTTTTTTTTAAATTCTTTAAAAGCCCAGATTTAAGGGAATGGAACATAAATCCCAACTTTTGATGGGAGGAACATCAATATATTGTAACCACAGCATGTGGGATGGGAGATGGTGTTGTAATTTCCAGTTTTTGGAAATTACAGTCTGCCAAAATGTATCTTCCATAAAGGGACACTAAAATCTTGATGAGAAACCTGTTGCTAAAAGTAAAGAGTGATACTATAAATAAGCTTTTATAGGAAGCTTGATGTATAGAATATTCCATCATGGAGATAATCTGGATAAGAAACATACTAGTATTTAAATTGGTAA
>NW_006281980.1:99852-118485 GCF_000327345.1 Myotis davidii | reverse complement strand
GGTTTAACAATCATTTGTATTTCTGTGGGGTCTGTTGTTATTTCGCCTCTATCGTTTCTGATTTTGTTTATTTGGGTCCTCTCTCTTTGCTTCTTGGTGAGTCTGGCTAGGGGTTTATGAATCTTGTTTATCCTTTCAAAGAACCAGCTCTTGGTTTCATTGATCTTTTATAATATTTTTTTGGTCTCTATGTCATTTATTTCTGTTCTGATCTTTATTATCTCCTTTCTTCTGCTCACTCTGGGCTTTTCTTGTTGTTCTCTCTCTAGTTCTTTGAGTTGAAGAGTTAGATGATTTACTACCATTTTTTCTTGTTTTTTGAGGTAGGCCTGTAGAGCTATGAACTTCCCTCTCAGGACTGCTTTCATTGTGTCCCACTACCCTTTGTGTTTTGATTTTAGCATTTAATCTATGTACACTTAAGGTTATTTTTGATAGGTGCTTATTTATTGCCATTTTAATTCTGTATGCCTATGTTTCTCTGCATATATATTTTTTCTTTTCATGACCACAGTCCCTTTAGCATTTCTTGCAGTATTAGTTTTGTGATGGCAAACTCATTTTGCCTTTTTTGTCTAGGAAACTCTCTATTTCACCACCTATTTTGAATCACAGCCTTGCTGGATGTAATAATCTTGGCTTCATTCCTTGCTTTTCATTACCTTGAATACATAATGATATTCCCTCCTGGCCTGTAGATTTTCTGATGAAAAATCAACCTTATGGGAGCTCCTTTCTAGGTAACAAATTGCTTTTCTCTTGCTGCCTTTAAGATTCTCTCTTTTTTTCTTTAATTTTTGGCATTTTCATTATTATGTGTCTGGGCATGGGCCTGTTTGGATTCTTCTTTCTTGGGACTCTCTGTGCCTCCTGAACTTGTGTGACTTTTTTCTTCACTAGGTTAGGGAAGTTTCCTGCCATTATTTCTTCATACACATTCTCTATCCTTTGCTTGCTTTCTTCTCCTTTTAGTACTTCTAATATACAATAGTGTTATGTTTCATGTTGTACCATAGCTCCCTTAAACTGTCCTCCTGTTTTTAATTGCTTTTTTTCTTTTTGATTCTTTGATTGGATGACATTTTTCTACCCTATCTTCTAATTCACTGAACCTATCCTCAGCTTCCCCTAAGCTGCTATGAATTCCTTCCTTCCACTGTGTTCTTTATTAGTTCTATATCATTCTTCATAGTTACTATATCTTTTCACATACTATTGATCATCTTTGCCATCATTATTCTGAACTCTATGTCTGATAAATTTCTTATCTCCATTTCATTTATCTCTTCTTCTGGATAATTCTCTTGTTCTTTCATTTGGGGGTTGTTTTTTAGTCTCCTCATTTTGGCTGCCTGTTGGGGTTTTTGTCTGTGCATTAGGTAGACATGCTACGATTCCCAATCTCTAGTGCAGGACAAAGGCAGATGTTGTTTGTGACTGGCCCTGAGTATCCTGTTTAGAGCTATCAGCAATCCACAGCTTGTGGCACCCTCTACTGTGGCTGGGAGCCTTTGGAAAGAACTAAGATGTGGTTAATGGTCTGCTTCTCCTAGCCTTGGACCCAGGATTAGATCAGGGAAAGACTCAAAGCCTCCAGAGACCTTCCTCTGAAGTCCCATTGACACTCAGACTTGATTTGCCTCAGGCTATTGACCACAGGATGGGCCTAGATGCCTTCCAACAGGTTGGGGCATCTGCCTTCCCTCCAGGCAAAAACTGCCTTGATAGAAAAGGACTGCAGGAGAAAGATTTTCTCCTCAATGTGAGGGAATGGCTCAGCACAGGAAACCGGCATGGCTGCCAAGTGCCAACCCCAGAACCCCCTATCCTGGCTTCTGCTCATTACAGCTCCAGTCCACTCTGCCCTCCCTCTGCTGGAACCCAAGGTGAGTGGCTGCACACGAAATTTTGTGTGTTGGCCCTTTAAGAAGGTGCCTGAATTTTTAGTTGTGTCTCACTAGCAGATATCAACTCTGTGCTTCTCACAGCCAGGTGTTATATGGGCACCTTTCTCAGTTCTGTTGTTCTAGGCTGGGGAGCCCTGCTTGAGGTTTAGACCCTAGAGCTCTCAGTGGGAACCCCCCCTCCTCTACCACCACTGCTGAGATATCTCTCTGGAACTTCAGCTGTTGTCTGTAGGGCCCAGTGAGCCCATTTGTGCCTCCACACTTTCTATCAGTCTCTATGCATTCTCCACTTTCTATCCTTGGTTTTTAGGGTTCTCTCCAGCTAGTCTTCAGTTGATTTTTCATGGTTTTTTTTTCTGTATTTTAGTTGTATTTTCAGTTTGGTCCTAGGAGTGTCAGTGTAGCTTCCACTTACTCTACCACTATTTTGAAATCCTGAGTATGAACATTTTAACAATGTTAATTATTCCGATCCATGAAAACCATTTATCTTTCTATTTATTTGTGTCTTCTTTAAATGGTGTCATCAATGTCATAGTTTTCAGTGTGCAGATATCACCTCCGGGTTAGATTTATCCTTGAAGTATTTTATTGTTTTTGATACTATCATAAATGAGATTTTCTTGATTTTCTTTCCAGATACATTGTTGTTGATGTAAACTGCAGCTGAATTTTGTATGTTAATTTTGTATTCTGAAACTACTAAATTTGTTGACTAGTTCTAACAGTTTTTGGCAGAGTTTTAGTGTTTTCTATATATAGAATTATGTCATCTGCAAACAGAGATCATTTTACTTCCTTTCTGACTTGGATGCCCTTTTTTCTTGTCTGATTGTCCTGCTAGTACTTCTAATACCATGTTGAATAGAAGTGGTGAGATTGTACATCTTTGTCTTGTACTGAATCTTAGAGGAAAGGCTTTCAATTTTTCCCCTCTGATTTTTTAAAATATATTTTATTGATTTTTAGAGAGGTTGATAAGGAAGAGGGATAGAGAGATAGAAGCACCAATGAGAGAGAAATACTGATCTACTGCCTACTGCATTCCCCCTACTGGGGATTGAGCCTACAAGCCAGGCATGTGCCCTGACCAGGAATCGAACTGTGACCTCTTAGTTCCCCACAGATTTTGATGTTAGCGTTGGGCTTTTCATAAGTGGACATTATTATCTTGAGTAAATTTCCTTTTATAACTACTTTGTTGATTTTTTTTAACATGAATAAATGTTGAACTTTGTCAAATGCTTTTTCTTCATCTATTGAAATGATCATGTGATCAATTTTTGTCTTTCATTTTGTTAATGTGGTGTATCACATTGGTTATTTTGCATACGTTAAACCAAGCTTACATCCCAGGGATAAATCCTATTTGGACCATATTTGAGCCCTCTTGCAGTCATCTAGAGAAATATAGAATTCTTCATGATTAATTTAAAAACTGAAAATTACTTAATACTATTATTACCAATTGAATAAATCATGCATGCTTATAGTCTAAACAAATTAGTTTGTTGGAAGGAAGAGCTACCCAAACTTATCTGTAGGCTTGTTAAGTAAAAGATGGAATCCAATGTCTACTTTTATTTGGGCACTATAATTCGCATATTCTCCTAAATCTGACTTTCAAAGAATACACTTTGAGCAAATGTTCAGCTCAGTGAGTTTTTATTGGACACTACAATGGCCAAATAACAGAAAAGGACTTCCCTCAGAATCAAAATCAAGACACTTATTCAAGGACACACTTTAACAAAAAGTAGAGGTAAAATCAGAGTTTTAGAAATAAGATATAGGTTTTCACACTCTAGAGTCTTGTCTCCCACAGATTTGTTGAACTTTAAAGTTATGCCAATGATACCTATACAGGTGATAGATAAACCCTACAAATGATGTGACCTTGTCTATACAGTTAGGATAATTGTTTGTGAACTTGTCAGCTATGAATCTAATTTCTAGCTCACATGTCTAGGATAAATCAGTGGTTTAATAAATGGCAATACTCTAGTATTTTTCCTCTATGAAAAGTATCTTTATGGAAATTGATGTGCTAGAAAAAAATAAAGAGGCACCTAGGAGGTTTCTAGGTTTCATGGGCCCAGAGGGGGCCAACACTGGACACAAGAATTTACCAGGAGAAAAAGACACATAAAGGAAGACATGGATGCAATGACAAAGACACAGAAATAAAAACAAAAGACATAGAAAGAAAGAAGTTATAGGGACACAGTTCAAAAAAGGAAGATCACTTCAGTACTTATCATGTGACCTGCCCTGCTTGATGGCATCTATTTGCAAGACTGCACTACTGAACCTGAGATAGTGCTTTGAAGAAGTGGTTGCACATAGTAATGAGTGGTTATAGGCATCATTCCCCTCTACTGGCTGAGCTAATGAACTACACCACTTATTTTCATTTTATCATATGAAAATATGTTTGTAACAAAAATAATAAACAACAACAAACAGAAAGAGCAAGAATATTAAAAATGCAGTTCATTTGTGGGAATTTGAAGTTACATTCCATTACCAACTTCTTTTTTTTTGGGGGGGGGGAGGTGAAAATGAAAACAAAATAAAAATGAAGTGCACATGGTTAATGTCCTCACCAACCATGTGATCTCATCATCAATTTCTTCCCATTTATCACTTTAGAAGTTCTCACTTCCTTAGCTTACAGGTTTAAGTTCAGATTAGCTTCAATATAACTTTGAATCTTTCCTTCTATACCATTCTTACAGCAAAGTTGCTCCCTTACCACTTAACTCAGAAATCAGATGGCTTCTAAGTAAAATGTTTCCAAGGACACATATTTAAATTACAGAGTTTCCTCCTGAAAGGTAGGGATGCCAACTACAAAGTTGTGGAGCTATACCTACAGCCCAAAAACATTAATGATGAAATCATGGGCATCTAAGGTGACATTCCAGGCTGGCTCAGAATCTTCACAACAGGCAGGATGCTCATTGCCAAGTCTTTGCAAAAGCACAACCCAACCTAACAGGGTAAGATACTAATCTTTCCCCCGCTCCCAGCAGTTACGAGTTCATTTTCCTTTAGTGCTCAGAAACACCTTCTCCTCAGCATTAGAGGCATGTTATTTAGTAGTATATGCTCAATAATAAAAACAAAATCCTTGATCTTTATTTTATACAGTTACCTATTAGATCTTACTATAAATGTAGGAAAATAATGAGAAGATAGAATATATCACTGTAATTGCACAGAAAGTAGTTGTGAGAGGGGAAGCATGGAGAGCTGTACTTTCCTGTACATCCCTCAAAAAATCTTGAACTATATGGAGTAAAATATCTGGGAAGGTATCAAAATAGTTACTTCTACTAAAGAAAATAAGATAGTATTGACACCTGAGTGAAAGTTACATTTACTTTAATCTGAATTCCCTCTCTGGTGGGGATGGCGGGGGAAGCACTGTACAAAACTAAATATAATTAACATTTAAGTAAATAAAGTAAAAATATTAGCATTGGAGGTAAATCTGTGATGGGAACCACTGAGACAAAAATGTAATCAACTGGTTACACATGTTCTTCAAGGTCCCCAAAGTCTTTTGAGGGGCATACAAGTTAATACTTTCTACATGGATCTCCTACAAGACTAGACCCAGCACAGGATGGTTCTTTGGACCTCTGGTGGATCAATGTGTGGACAACTTCCAGGGACCTGGGCAGGAATTCCAAAGAGCAGGGTAAGATTATAAAGCAGCTGAATAGTAATGATTTAGTTTTATTAAAAAATAAGACCTTTATCATTCATTGGTGGGGAAATCAGATACTTTATTGAATCTATTTTATTAAGACTTGGGGCCCTTGATGAATCCATTCCCTAGCAGTTTGGGACTCTATTTGGGCCACAACACTCATCAGTTATTTTAAGATCTATCCAGATCCTAGTTTTGAGATAACATAAAGCTTATATCTGCAGCCATCCAAGGTTCTTTTCAACTATATTCATGATGTCATTTCTATGATATAACACACTTATATATTCAGATCATACATCCACATTAGCCAGTATCAGACATCAAATCTTAAAATTACTACCAGAACAGTAAAAATATTAAAACAGTGTTTACATGTAATCAGAAACACCTTCTCCTCAGCATTTGAGGCATGTTATTTACTAGTACATGCTCAAAAATAAAAACAAAATCCTTGATCCACTCATCCATTTAGTCGTTGAACAAATAGTTACAGAACGTTTACTCCACTAGGAAATGAAGAAGACACAAATGTGAATCTAACACAGACCTTGTTTTTAAAGTGCTGACACTGAATACAAGGTAGAAAGTCAGAACCCCCAAAGAGGAATTATTTAAGGGCTATGGGACCTCAGAGGAGGAGAGAGTCCTGGCAGGCATTGTTTCAGCATTACACATATGCCATCTCATTTATTCCTCACATTGGGTATGTTTTCCTTATTTGACAGCTAAGGACTCTGACAATTATGCTATGGGACCATAGTCACTGAGGTCGTAAGCAATGAGAACTGAGCCCAATGCTCTTCCAGTACCCATAGGTATAACCAGTGACCTGTACATGGAAGCAGTCTGTCTCCTTCCTGAATTCTTGCTTGACTCTATACCTGTACATCTAAACAGATATTTGGATAAAAATCTCTTAGCTTTTAGGCATCCTGTTGGTTTAATTTAATTTTATTTTCTGAATTTTAAAAGTCATCAAATATTGGGTTTGTAGTTGCTCACCTCAGAGTTAGCAACAGACTAAATAAACATTGCCGTTTTTGTTTTGTTTTGTTTTTTAAACATTGCCTTTTAATCAAAGTCAATGTCTTCCAAAAAATTAAATTTTCTTATCTCATATATGCTTCACCATTAATTATTAAAGATGGACAATAGTGAATAATTCTTAAGGCACACTCCATTATAGTCTGGTAAGTATTATTTATCAGGCTTAAATATTGTGACTCTGATGGAAAATAAAAATCAGTTCAGGGACAAATATGAAAGAATAGTATTTAATCTAAATAGCTAAACCAGTGACAGCAAAAACTGGGATATTTTTAACGATCAATAAAACACCAAATGAACTAGATGAATCTAGGACACTACAAGGAAGTTGTGAATGTCTCTTTAGTAGGATAGAAAGACATAGAACTCTACCCAGTTCCACAGAGATACATTAGAAAATGTTCTTTAAAAAGAATGCAAGTGATTGGAGTATTAACACGACAAGCATTTAAAGCATGACATAATCTGTATGGTCAAAAGGCAGTAGCATAATGGTAAAGAATTCACTTAAACCATGGAAGAATTATGTAGTGATAAGATAATAAGAGAATTGTGGATATTTTCAAACAAGTCCACAATGTTCAAATCCATTTTGATTCATAAGTTTAACATTTAGGTTTTCAAATTACTTAACTGGTTTCTTAGACCAAAATTCAGGCAAAACCCAGAGTATTTGGGAAACTCTAGAGAGAGATTTTTGTTTCACTTTTCCCACCCAAAGTCAAGGTTGGATATGGGAAATTTTGGTATGATGTTATGTTTTGGTTTTTTATTTTTATACCTATAAATAAATGAATAAATAACTGGTATAACTTTTCAATCAGTTCAGAAGTCAAAAAAGCAGCTTTAAAATGCTCAAATTATTACCTGCTATTAAAGCTAAGGGTAACTCAACAATTGTATCAAGTCGACCTCTAGTTCATGCATGTAGTCATGTCTTCCATCTCCTCACATGCACTCAAACTTTCCATATACACCTTTTAAAAAGGGAATTCCTTACAAATGGTTTGGCAACCGGGGTTTCTTTGAGCAATTGCCCAATGGCTTGAACAAGAAACAACTTCCCTGTTTTAATTTAAAACTCATGGTGTGAATACTTAAAAAAAAATTTCCTTTTAGAGACAAGCCACCTAAAGATACCATAGAAATAATATTTTTAGTAGTTATATAGTCTCTAAGACAAAATGCCATAACTGGGAAAAATTGTTTTCCTATCATGAATACCACTAGACTATTGGTTTATTTTTTTACCTTAATTTCTTTTTATGGATAGTTTGACAAAGCTACTGTTTTAGGTAGCAATTTACACACTCAGAAGCTTGTATTCCTTTCAGTACAAAGCAATGTGGAAAGTTGTTATTGGCCCTGGCTGGTTTGGTTCAGTGGATAGAGTGTCAGCCTTCAGACTGAAGAGTCCCAGGTTTGATTCTGGTCAGGGGCACATGCCTTGGTTGCAGTTTTGATCCCCAGTGGGGGGCATGCAGAAGGCAGCCAATCGATGATTCTTTCTCATCATTGATTTTTCTATGTCTCTCTCCCTCTCCCTTCCTCTCTGAATAAATAAAAATATATTTTAAAAAAAAGAAAGAAAGAAGGTTGTTATTGTATACCCACTCTTGCAGGTAGGATGCCAAGTTTCTATGAAAACTCTTAGACACCCCTGCTTTCTCACTTGGCCCTGCTTGGTGCAGCTTTGTGGCAGCAACATGTCACCCCTGTGCAATTAGAGAATCCACCAGTATATGACCTCACCAACTAGAGCTCCTGGCTGATGGGGACCATGTTTTATCTGCTGCTTCCAGTCTTACATACTGTCCCAAACCTACCAGGCACTTCATAAATGTTCAAGAATGAAGACATGCCCTGGTACAGGAGCTGGTCATTCCAACACAGGACAGATGGAAATAGTAGGGAAAAGTTTGACAAATGTAGAAAGAAGAGGGCCTCTGGGAAAACCCAAACAGGAACAGTTTCTTTATTTAACAGTCTTTATTTAGAGAAGAGTACCTCTTGAAAATATTGCTTCTCTTAAGAACACATACCATGGTGCGGCACAGTTTCTTGATTAAGGGTTCCCAAAGTCCTTAAAGAGAATGATCTGAATGGTAACTCCTGTGCCAGATACACAGAGGTGTACTATTTATGGTTGTCTGTACACTGGAGACAAATGTTTATGAACAGTTATTGGCCATAGTATGGTTTTGTAATCATAACTCCTGGTTTAAAGAATGAATTTGGAATGATTAAAAAAGATCTCTGAGCCAAGAGGACCACCATTCAAAGTTTCTGATAAAACCAAAGGGCCCAAAGGGGACCAAAGAAAGTCACAGCACTCCTTAAGACATGGCTCCTTGAAAAGGTTTATTATCTTAATTCATATACTAAAATTTGCATTAGCAACCATTTCATGTTCCTCAAAGATCACGAGAAACCCACTAGCCAATATAAGCAGGAAAATATCTTTACTCCATAAAATTGATAGGGATGACTACTTTGTCATCCCTATATATATTGATATATAATCAATAATATTGTAATAACCATGTATGGTGCCAGGTGGGCACTAGACTTGTCAAGGGGATCACTTTGTAAATGTCTAACCTCTATGCTGTACACCTGAAACTAACATAATATTGCATGTCAACTGTGATTAATTTTTATTTTATTTTTAAGTGTCATTTTACATCATGCAGCATCACAGATGGTTCAGACTCTCAGTTGGGAAAGAAAAGTTTCTAAAGCAGATCTCTAACCAAACCACCCTGATTTGGAGCACAAGTTCATAAACATAAATGGTTCCTCTTGACAAAGGCCAGAACTTGGTCAAAACTGAAATTCATAACACCAACTATTTTTGGGGCACATGCCTTGGTTGCAGTTTTGATCCCCAGTGGGGGGCATGCAGAAGGCAGCCAATCGATGATTCTTTCTCATCATTGATTTTTGTCATGCAAACATACAGAAAGAGGTTCTGACCAATTTTTCATATTGAATCAGAGTATGTTTTCCATTTTGGCATCACTTTATCACTTTATGACTGAATTAGCTGTTTCTTCTCAGACCTTACTAAACGTCTGTATCCTATTTCTTAGTAAAGTGAAATTTTTAAAAAAATTACAAGGCAAGCTTGAACATGAACTCTCTGAGATGCTGACTTTACTAGATAGCGTGTAATGCCATAAATGTGCTAAAATGCTCCATTCTTACCTAGTGCACTTAAGTACATTATAATGTGTTTTATGTTATTTTGGAGGATACTTTCTCATTAGCCTCAAATTGTGTTCAATGTAGAGATTTGGGAACCCTGGTCTTGCCACATATAGTATGGAACTCTTACTAACTTTCATGTCCTCATAAGACTGTTACCACTTAACAAGCAAAGAATTCATTTAAAGTCACTCATAATCATTTTGTAAAAGCTTTACTGTGGCTCCTCTCAGAAAACATGATTTGGTCCATAGTATATTCATATTTGCATGTATAGCTGTACTATACAATGTTAAACAATAATTTCTAAAACTAGAAATTAAATACAGTGTTTTTTAGATTATCCACTAGTGTAGCCATTACAGTGAGATGTTTCTAAGTGTTTCAAGCTCTAATATTATTTTCATAATTATTATTTTATAGCTTTACAATTTTATGCAGAAAAAATAAGAAAATCTATTCTGAAAGAGTGAAAAGTCAGGAGAATGTTAACTTACACAATTGTGGTAAAATCTACTTGCAACACAACAGAAACAGGATCATCAGAGCTTCGCTATTTTAGAATTTAGACGTGTTTTTATTTTGATTTACACATTGCTGCTGAAAGGAAATGTGTAGAAGGCTGAACATCACCCCCTATTTCTTTACCATATAGGGCCCCTGCTGTGACAGGAGAAGCTCATGATGCAGGATCACACTATGCCAGGGGTGGACAACCCCTGGCACGCGTGCCAAACATCACACACCAGTAATTTTTGCTGGCACACAAAACCCTCTCTTATAATATCCCATTTACAATGATGAATTTTGTTAAGTCTCGTAATAGGAGTAGCCTGACAGATGAAAGTAGTAGCTCATGCATATCTCTGAAAATTACGAAATATAAACTTGATGTAAAATCTCTGTCATCAGTGATGCAGCAGCAAAAGTCCCACTGATATATCAAACGGAGTCATAAAGTTTTCTGTCGGACTATCAGTGTACATGAATACATTAAAAAATAAATGTATTTTTCATCATCATATGCTGTGTTTTTGTCGCTTGAATTAATTTTACTATTTCTTCAAGGTTCTTCACATACATGCACCTTAAGAGATATCAAGTAGGCATAACATGTTCTCAAAAAATTAGGGTTGGCACGCAGAAGAATTTTGAGTCAGAGATTTTGCTGGTTTTGGCACGCACTCACAAAAAGGTTGCCCACCCCTGCCCTATGCCCTCAATACATACCAGGATCCCACCAGTTTTTCACAGAAGCTGCAACATTTGTTGAATCCCCAAGAAACTATTCAGAAGATATGGATGACAATTTCCATTTATCTTAGATGACAATCATACTTTACATCTCACTTATTGAATGAAAACAGGACTGAAATTATAATATTCATTTTGAAAATATTATAATTCTGAGCCATTTTTAAAAAAATATTTTCTATTAAACTGGTATTTAAACAGCAAGTACTATAAGAAACATTTAAAGTCATTAGGTGCATTGAAGATGTCTGCTCTCACTAGGTAGAAAATACATACACACATATAAATACTCAACACACATACAAGACAAAAAGAAAAAAATGATCTGAGTATATTGCCATAATCTCTCCTGAAGCATTACAAATGAAAATAGTGATGATATTTAAAAACTCCAAACTTTTGGATTAGTATGACTACTTCAATTTCTTACAGCTATTATTTTTCTTAAGCCAGTGTTAAAGTAACTGTGATATTGAATAAAAGGTCAAAATAAAGAAGCATTAGCACTAAGGTCATCAAGTACATTCCATTATAGAAAACTAAGCCACAGAATTGAAGTACCTTGCTAAAAATTGTGCAGAAATTAGAAACAAGATTTTAGAGAGATTGTTAAATTTCCATTGTAATTGCAATTTTTTAATATTTTAAATATTTTCCTAATGATAAAATACATTATTTATTTTATTAAAATTGTTTTTTAAGTGTAGAGGGCTGAAATAACTGGGGACTTCTCAAATTCCATTCCTTGTGATAGAATTGGAATGAGCATTTTACAATGTATTACACATTCCAAAGACAGACAGGAGGGATGAGCTAGACATCTCAGATGGAATAGGAAAAAAAAAAACAACCTCCTGAGAGCAGCTACAATCAACATGTCATTTAGATAAATTAATATTTTCCTCCCCAAACTCAGGCAGATATATTTATTTTGTTGGGGGGGGGGGAGTAATTTTTGATTTATGGAGAATCTCAAGAATTGTTGCCTAATTCTACTTTGGTAATAAAATCTTTGGATTTTGCTATTTTGAAATATTTTAGACCATTCATCATCTAAAGCCCTCACCACCTGAAAGACATTCAGTCATTTCCTATTTCTTGCATTTCACCCATAATCTCCCTCTGGAAGACTTTTGAACTATAAACAATTAAGATTTCAGACCTTTTACATCAGGGGAAACAGCAGTACACAACACACTCCAACAGATATTTCAGCTCTCCTGTGCTTGCTCTGGTGCTCCATACTCCTGCCCAACGTGGTTATCTAGGATAACTAGGGTGTTTAAACAAGGGTGTGCAAGGCAGGGTCATGGAGAGGCGGATTGGTTAATGTTTGCTCAGCACTTTGGGCTAGACAAACTTGACACTGGGCCAATTGTACTTAATATAAAAGGTGCTTTATTTGACACTGGAGACCAAACAATAATAAAGTGAAAGGTTAGATATAGGAATTGAGAAAGAGAAGGAAAGAGATGATACTGCTGTAAAACTGATGTACAGTTGTCTTCATATGTAAAAGATCTACATTGATTAAGACTCTTACTGCTACTTTCCATCCCATGAAAGTAGATAATCTCTAGTTATACTTTCTAAACAAGGTATTTGCAACTGCATTTATGCTGAAAATCTCTCATGTCTTTGAAGTCATAGAAATCATACTTCCACCTCATGGAGAGGACGTTCTCAGAAATGAAGCTAGAATATAAAGTGAATAACTTAGATTATACAATCTCTCAGACCCCTGCAACCTCTAAAAAGTTTATGACCTTCCTGCAATAATGGAAATTGGGGAACAACTGGAAATAATGATAAATTCCTAAACTTTCCTAGAAATTGTTCATTCACACATGTTCATTCACACATTTAATAAATACCTGTTAGGGACCAGGCAGCTGGGGAAGATGGCCATGATCGCGGGCCAGGCCTAGGGACCGTACCCACGCACGAATTTCGGGTGCCGGGCCTCTAGTCTATATCTAAGTCCACAGCCATGAGAGGCTGGGCCCAGAAAGAGGGCCTGAGGAGCTGCCCAAGCTGCGTGGTGCTGCGGGGAGAGAAACTTGCAGTCGCATGGTTGTTTTGCCTCTTTTTTTTGCTTTATCAATTGATTCTTTTTTTCTTTATTGATTAAAGTATTACATATGTGTCCTTATCCCCCCTTTGCGCCCCACGCCCCTGCTCATGCCCTCACCCCCCTGGTGTCTGTATCCATTGGTTATGCTTATATGCATGCATACAAGTCCTTTGGTTGATCTCTCTCCCTTACCCCCACCCTTCCCTAACTTCCCTCTGAGGTTTTTTTGTCTTTGCTTTTATTCACTAAACCCAGTTCATAGGACCTTTCAATTACAAACACTCACCTGTCATTTTTGTGGTGCAGATAGAGGTGTAGATATGTGGAGTTTGGGGAGAGGCTGTGGAGAACAGGAGAGGGAGAGGTGACCAGGAATCTGACACTGAGACATTTATGACCCTCCGAACCTAAGCAGCCAGTTTTCTCCTAAAGAGACAGCCCTTGCCAGCAGCCTCAAGGCAGCTAATACAGCCACACTCAGCCTACACCTTGAGTTCTGAGTAGCCCAAAGAGCCCCCAGGGACTGGGTTAAAGAGGGGCTGTTCAGTCCCAGAAAGCGATACAGAACCACCTCCACTTAAAGCCCTGTCAGAAACAGATGTTTGAGTGATTAATATTGACAGCAGACAGACAGGCAAAGTGGGCAGATTGGTCCCGCCTGCTTACAGCCAAGGCCATGGAGACAGACACAAACAGAGGAGTGGTGGATCGCTTGAAACTTCAACACAGTGCTGACTACCAAAAGGAAACTGAGAAGTGGCAGACAGAACAGAAGAGTGGGGTCTTAAACCAGGCCCCATGGGCCATTAAAACTCAGCTGAAGCAAACAACACTTCACTTTTTTTTACCTTTTATTTTAAAATTTTTTTCTTTATTTAATATTTTTGTGTTTTTTGTTGTTTTTTATCTTTTATTTTTTGTATTGTTTTTTTCTTCATCCTATTTTTATTTTTAATTATTATTTCATTTTATTTTATTTTTTCCACCATTTTCTTCCTCACTTCTCACTTTTTCAACCTGTTTTCTCTTCTCCTGCCCCCACTTTAGTTTTTCTCATTCCTTTCTTCTTATCCCTTGTTGAAAATTGTTCCTCTTTATCTGCTTTATTGATGAGTTATTATTATTGTAGTCTCTGTTGGCTTACTCATATATCTAATTTCATCTCCCCTGTTCCAAATCCATGCACCCCTCTCTTTTCTCTTTCTTTGCTAGTCAATTTTTTTATGCTTTTGTTTTTCTTCTTCTCCCTTGCTCTCTTTTTCTCCTAATTTTTTTAATTAGTTTCACTCACTAAACTCAAGCCTATCTGCTCTCTCCTCTATTCTCCTTTTCAAAAAATAAGTGAATAAATGTATAGACAAATTCAAAAACATTTTTGTTTTATCCGTTTATATTTTTAATTTGTTTTACTTCTTTTTCTTTTCTTCTTATCCACTCATTCTTTTTCTACCTCCTCTATACTGAGCCATGGTCCTTCCCCCATTCATTCAATTCCTTAACCTTACTTTCTGTATATAAGCTCTGTCTCTACAGATTCTGCCCCCTCCCTTTTTTTCTGGGTGTTTGTTATTTGCATTTTTTTATTTATTTCTTTGTTTTGTGGTGTTTTCTCCCCATACTAGAGGTCCGGTGCATGAAATTCACTCACAGGGGGTGGGTGGGGGGTGTCCCTCAGCCCAGCCTGCACCGTCTCACAATCAGGTACCACTGGCTCCTAACTGCTTGCCTGATTGTCCCTAACCACTCTGCCTGCATGCCTAATCTCCTCTAACCATTTGCCTGCCTTCCTGATTACCCCTAACCACTCAACTGCCTGCCTGATCCCCCTAACTGCCTCTGCCTTGGCCTCCACTACCACAGAATGATGTACAAAAGGTCATTTGGCTATCCAGTCTAATTAGCATATTACACTTTTATTATTATAGATATATTTTTCATCTTTTTTCTTCTTTTTCTATTCTCACTTACTTTTTTCTTTTCCTATATCATTTTTGCTCTCTTTTCTCTCCTAATTCTCTTTTCTCTGATGGTCACTTAAATTGGGGTTATTGGTGTCATGAGTACATTCATGTTTTGTTCCCTTTGTGTTGTATCTTGTCAAGTTGTTTTCTGCTGTTCGATCAACATGATAGAGAGCAAGCCACATAACCAGACACCCTCAGAGGAGACTCGATACACAAATGGGTTAATAACACTCAAGACCCAACTATACCAAGAGAACCCAAATATCCCAAGTAGGGGGCTTCCTGAGAAAATCCAGCCCTGAAGACTGGAGAGCTTACAACAATGGGTCCCACAAAACAGCTACTATATAATAAAAACTCAAAAAATATGGGTGGCATAGCAATTTCATCTAATACATAGAAACAATCACAAAGGAACACCTAAAATGGGGAGACAAAGAGACAACCACCTTCAAAAGGAAAGGAGACATCATCAGAAAAGGAAATAAATGAAATGGAGGCAAGCACTTTGTCAGAGAAAGAATTTAGAGCAATGGTTATAAGGACACTGAAAGGATGCAAGACAAATTCAACAACATGTGTAAGAATCAAGGGGGAATGAAGAATGACATAACTGCAATAAAGAATCCAATAGAAACTCTCAACAGTAGACTAGAAGAAGCTGAAGACCACATCAGTGATTTAGAAGACAAGGTAGAAAAAAAATAATGAGAGCAGGAACTGAAAAAAAAAAACTTAAAAAGCAGGAGGAGAGCCCAAGCAAGCTTTGGAAAACACAAAACAAAACAACATTCATATAATAGGGGTCCCAGAAAGAGAGGAACTTGAAAAAGAAATAGAAAAACCAGTTGGAAAAAATAATTATGGGAAACTTCCAGGATTTTGGAAAGAAAAAAATCACACAAGTCCAAGAAATACACATAGTCCAAACATTATGAACCCCAAAGACTGACACCAAGACACATCATAATTAAATTGGCAAACATCAAAAACAAAGTATGAATTTTAAAGGATGCTAGTTACCTAAAAGGAATCTCCCATTAGATTATCACATTAGATTTCTCAACAGAAACACATCAGGCCAGACAGGAATGTAAGGAAATATACAAAGTGATGCAAAGCAAGGAACTGAATCCAAGAATATCATACCCAGCAAGGCTATCAATCAAAACTGAAGAGGAAATGAGGAGCTTCACAGACAAAAAAAAAAAGGCTAAGGTAGTTTATTACCACCATGCCAGCAATGCAAGAAATGCTAAAGGGCTACTGTAAAAAGAAGAAACGGAAATAGAAGAAGGAACACAGGCATAAAGAATAAAAATGGCAACAAACAGGTACCGATCAACAATAACCTTAAATGAAAATGGATTAAATGCACCAATCAAAATACATAGTGTAGTTGAAAGGATAAGAAAACATGACCCATATATTTGCTGTCAAAGAAGACCTATCTCAGAACAAAGGACTCTCAGAATGATAGAGAAGGGATAGAAAAACAAATTTTGCAGGCAATTGTAAATGAGAAAAAATCTGGGATAGCAATACTTATATCTGACAAATTAGACTCAAAGTGAAGGCCATAACAAGAGATATAGGAAGCCCACTTCATAATACTAAAGGGAAAAATCAACAAGAGGATAAAACTTTAGTAAACATTTATGCACCCAATACAGGAGCAACCAAATACATAACAAAACTTCTGGAAGATATCAAGGGAGAGATGTACAGCAGTACAATTATAGTAGGGACTTTAATACTCCATTGACAACACTGGATAAAACCTCTAAACAAAAAATCAGCAAAGAAGCAGCAATCCTAAATGACTCACTAGATGAGATGAAATCAATTGACATCTTCAGGACATTTCACCCCCAAACTACAGAATATATATTCTTCTCAAGTGCACAAAGGATATTTTCAAAGATAGACAAGATGTTGGGGACACAGGCAAAGTCTCTTGAAACTTAGGAAGCTAAAAATCATATTAAGCATCTTCTCAGATCACAATGCAATAAAATTAGAAATCAACTACCACAAAAAATGAAAAAAAATCAAACACTTGGAGGTTAAATAGCATGCTATTAAGCAATGATTGCATTACTAAAGAGATTTAAAAAAAATAAAAAGCATCCTAGAAACAAATGAAAATGAAAACATAACAATCCAAAATCTATGGGACTCAGTGAAAGTAGTCCTGAGAGGGAAATTCATAGCTCTACAGGCCTACCTCAAAAAATAAGAAAAAATGGTAATAAATTATTGAACCCTACAACTTAAAGAATTAGAAAGAGAGCAACAAGGGGAGATAGGAAGATGGCGACCAGCAAGAAGGTAGGGAAAAAGAGAGTGTGAGAGAGTGAGGAAGTGATAGAGGAGTGTGTGGATGTGTATGGTGTGTGTGTGTATGAGCTAGGGACAGTTAGATTCTGCAGGTCTCCTAAGGGGCTGCCAAACCAGGCAGTCTTCGATGGCAGAGCCCCGTTCCCAGCAAGGACACTCCTGGGCAGACAGCGCAAGCACAGAGACCACGCCATCTTGAGAAACAGAGCTGCATAAGACTAAGATCCTGGCCTCAGCACCACCCAGTCTGGTCTCAGACACAAACCAGAACCCTGCAGCCACTAGGGACAGAGACCTGGGACCACAGCTACAGACCCACAGACACCAAGAATCCAGACATCCCTGCAGCAGATTTCTGTGAGAAACAGAGCCCATCCCCCTCCCCGCAGGCTCACGGGCAGCGCCATAGTAACTGACAGACCCATCCCTCAAGGCTGCCATAGGAATTTTAGCCTGGGAATGTGCGAACTCTGGGAATTTGTTCCCCACAGCATGGGCTACAGGAATACTAGCCTAGGAACACGCAAACACTGGAAACTTGTTCCCTGCAGCATGGGCTCCGGGACCCCGATTCTCAGCGTCAGGCTGCTCTTAAGATGTGGCAATATTCATAGGACTTGTGCACAGGGAACAGAAGAAGGAAATGGAAATTTAAGTCAATTACAACACAGGACCAAATAAAGAATTTCTCAGCCACGATCGGCTTCCAACAGGCCTCTCCTCCCCGTCTGCGCCACAGCAAAGCAATGAGGAAGACTTCCCCGGGCTCCGTCTCTGTCCATGATGGTTGCACGTGGGTGAAGTTGGAGAATGAAAGTAGGTACCGGGAGACTTAGGTACTAGTTCTGTGCTGCTCACTTGGAGGCCTTGGGAAATGGGGAATTTGGTCTAAATCAGTAGGTCCCAACTCTTTCTTCGGTCTCTCCATTACATGTTCTACACACGTGCATCACAAACACTTCTCACTGTCCACGTGATTGTCAACTAGGGTGGCCACCTCCACCCAGTCTCTGACTTTCCCTGAGAACCTCTGAACCAAATGATCTTCATATGTTTCACAGCTCCCAACCTCCACTCCTAAGTTTTAGGATCCTAAATTTAAATCACACTCAAAAGAAC
>NW_006281980.1:93849-99051 GCF_000327345.1 Myotis davidii | reverse complement strand
TGGAAGGCGGTATACAAAGTGTTGCAAAGCAAAGGACTGAATCCAAGAACACTCTAACCAGCAAAACTATCTATCAAAATTGAAGGGGAAATCAGGAGCTTTGCAGACAAAAAACGGCTAAGGTAGTTTATCACTACCAAGCTGGCAAAGCAAGAAATGCTAAAGGGAATGCTGTAAAAAGAAGAAATAAAAAGGTAAGAAAGAACACAGGCACAAAAATAGAAATGACTACACACAAATACCTTTCAATAATAACTTTAAACGTAAACGGACTAAATGATCCAATCAAAAGACATCGAGTGGCTGAATGGATAAAAATACATGGCCCATATATCTGGAAATGAAAAAATGAAAAACTCCTGGAAGATATTAAGGGAGAGATTGACAACAATACAATCATAGTAGTGGACGTACACCACTGACCTCACTGGTTAAATCCTCTAGACAAACAATCAGCAAAGAAACAGCAATCCTAAATGCCTCACTAGATCAGATGGACTTAATTGACATCTTCAGAACATTTCACCCCAAAGCCACAGAATATACGTTCTTCTCAAGTGCTCATGGGACATTTTCAAAAATAGACCACATATTGGGTCACAAGCAAAGTCTCCCCAAATTCAAGAAGTTTGAAATCATACCAAGCATCTTCTCAGACCACAATGGCATAATATTAGAAATAAAATACAATAAAAACAATCCAAAAAACTCAAACACTTGGAAGCTGAACAGCATGCTACTGAATAATGATTGGATTACAAATGAGATCAAAGAAGAAATTAAAAACACCCCGGAAACTGATGTCAATAAAAACACAACAATCCAAAATTTATGGTACACAATGAAAGCAGTCCTGAAAAGGATGTTTATAGCTCTACAGGCCTATTGTCTCTGGGTGATGGGATTTGAGGTGATTTTACTTCTGTTTCTCAGTGGACTGAGATCCAGGGCTTCTCCTGGGTGAGAATCGCTCATTCCTCTCAATATCCCAAGGGTCCAACCCAGGACGTGGGGCCCAGAAGACATGAGTACTGTCTGTAGACAAGATTGATGAGTCTCTAGCCAGGCTCAACAAGAAGCAAAGAGAGAGGGCTCAAATAAACAAAATCAGAAATGAAAGAGGAGAAATAACAACAGACCCCACAGAAATTCAAAGTCGTTAAAAATTACTATAAACAAATCTACTCCAAAATACTAGACAACCTGGAGGAAATGGACATCTTCCTAGAAAAATACAACCTTCCAAAACTCAATCAGGAAGATTCTAAAAATTTCAATAGGCCAATAACTATGGAAGAAATTGAAGCACTCATCAAAAAGCTCCCTGCCAACAAAAGCCAGGGGCCAGGCGGCTTCACGGGGGAGTCTTACTGAACATTCAAGGAAGAACTAAAACCTTTCCTCCTCAGACTATTTCAAAAAATTCAAGAAGAACACTCCCCAGCTCATTCTATGAAGCTAGCATCACCCTAAAACCAAAACCAGGTAAAGACAACACAATGAAAGAGAATTATAGGCCAATATTCCTCATGAACATAGATGCCAAAATACTCAACAAAATTCTAGCAAATTTGATCCAGCAATACATCAGAAAGATCATATACGATGGCCAAGTAGGATTTATCCCAGGGATGCAAGGATGGTACAATATCTGCAAATCAATAAACGTGATACACCACATAAAGAAATTGAGATATAAAAATCACATACTCATATCAATTGATGCAGAAAAAGCATTTGACAAAATCCAACACCCATTTTTGATGAAAACTCTCAGCAAGGTGGGAATAGAAGGATCATACCTCAACATAATAAAAGCCATACATGACAAACCCACAGCCAACATCATAATCAATGGGCAAAAACTAAAAGCATTTCCCCTATAAACAGGAACAAGACAGGGATGCCCACTCTCACTACTCTTGTTCGACATAGTACTGGAAGTAAAAGCCATTGAGATTAGCCAAGAAGAAGAAATAAAAGGCATCCAAATTGGAAAAGAAAAAGTAAAACTGTCCTTATTTGCAGATGACATGATACTGTACATAGAAAATCCTAATGACCCAATCAAAAAATTATTAGACTGATAAATGAATTTGGTAATGTAGCAAAAAGTTCTGGAGGATATCAAGGGAGAGTTTGACAGCAATACAGTCATAGGAGGGGACTTTAATACCCCACTAATATCACTGGACAAATCCTCTAAACAAAAAACCAGCAAAGAAATATCAATCCTAAATAACTCACTAGATCAGATGAAATTAATTAGCATCTTCGGAACATATCACCCCAAAGCCACAGAATATACATTCTTCTAGAGTGAACATGGGTCATTTTCAAAGATAGACCATATATTGGGACACAGGCAAAGTCTCCTCAAATTCAGGAAGATAAAAATCATATCAAGCACCTTCTCAGACCACAATGGCATAAACTGGAAATTAACTACAATAAAAACAACCAAAAAAATCAAATACCTGGAGATTAAATAGCATGCTATTAAACAATGACTGGGTTACCAGAGAAATCAAAGAAGAAATAAAAAGCATCATGGCAGCCTTAGCCGATTTGGCTCAGCAGATAGAGTGTTGGCCTGCGGACTCAAGGGTCCCAGGTTCAATTCTGGTCAAGGGCATGTACCTTGGTTGGGGGCACATCCCCAGTGGGGAGTGTGCAGGAGGCAGCTGATCGATGTTTCTCTCTCATCGATGTTTCTAACTCTCTATCCCTCTCCCTTCCTCTCTGTAAAAAATCAGTAAAATATAAAAGAAAAGTGTTTAATGCTTTTTTAAAAAAAAAAAAAAAAGCATCATGGCAACAAATGACAATGAAAGCACCACAATCCAAAATCTATGTGACACAGTGAAAGCAGTATTTACAGGGAAGTTCATAGCTCTAAAGGCCTACCTCACAAAACAAGAAACAATGGTAATAAATTATCTAACCCTACAACTCAAAGAGTTAGAAAGAGAGCAATAAGAAAAACCCAGCATAAGCAGAAGGAAGGAAATAATAAAGATCAGAGTGGACATAGAGACCAGAAAAACAATACAAAAGATCAACAAAACCAAGAGCTGGTTCTTTGAAAGGATAAACAAGATTGATGAACCTCTAGCCAGGCTCACCAAGAAGCAAAGAGAGAGGACCCAAATAAACAAAATCAGAAATGAAAGAGGTGAAGTATCAACCGATCCCACAGAAATACAAACTGTTCTGGAAAAAAATGCTATGAACTCTATTCCAACAAAATGGACAACCTAGATGAGATGGACATATTCTTAGAAAATACAAGCTCCCAAAACTCAACCAAGAAGAATTAAAAAATCTGAATAGGCTGATAACTACCGAAGAAATTGAAACTGATCAAAAATCCTTCAGCAAACAAAAGCCCTGGTCCAGACAGCTTTACAGGAGAGTTCTACCAAGCATTCAAAGAAAAGCTAAAACCTATCCTCCTCAGACTATTCCAAAAATTTCAAGAAGAAGGCACACTTCCAAGCTGTTTCTATGGAGCCAGCATTATCCTAATCTTAAAACCAGAAAAAGACACGACAAAAAAAAGAGAACTACAGGCCAATATCCTTCATGAACATGGATGCTAAAATTTTCAACAAAATTCTAGCAATTCGGATTCAGCAACACACTAGAATGACCAACTAGGATTTATTCCGGGGTGCAAGGATGGTACAATATCCACAAATCAATAAATATGATACATCACATAAACAATCTAAGAGACAAAAATCACATAATCTTGTCAATTGATGCAGAAAACGCATTTGACAAAATCCAACACCCCTTCTTGATAAAAACTTTTAGCAAAGTGGGAAAAGAGTGATCATACCTCAACATAATGAAAGCCCTATATGACAAACCTACAGCCAACATCATACTCATGGGCAAAAACTTAACACATTTCCCCTAAGAACAGGAACAAGACAAGGATACCCACTTTCACTACTCCTGTTCAACAAAGTACTAGAAGTACTAGCCATAGTGATCAGATAAGAAGAAGAAATAAAAGGCATCCAAATTGGAAAAGAAGAAGTAAATCTGTCCTTATTTGCAGATGACATGATACTACACATAGAAAACCCCAAAGACTCCATCAAAAAA
Source organism: Myotis davidii (assembly GCF_000327345.1). Taxonomy (NCBI): domain Eukaryota; kingdom Metazoa; phylum Chordata; class Mammalia; order Chiroptera; family Vespertilionidae; genus Myotis; species Myotis davidii. The sequence continues at coordinate 94,935 of NW_006281980.1, read as the reverse complement.
CTCCTAGACCTAATAAATAAATTTGGCAATGTAGCACAATATAAAATTAACACCCAGATATTTATGGCCTTTTTATACACCAATAATAAACGCACAGAAAGAGAAATGAAAAAAAATCCCATTTATCATTGCACCAAAAAAAAAATAAGATATCTAGGAATAAGCTAAACTAAGGAGGTAAAAGACCTGTACTCAGAAAACTACAGGACATTGAAAAACTAGATAGAGAAAGACATAAAAAATGGAAGAATATACCATGTTCATGGATTGGTAGAATCAACATCATTAAAATGTTCATACTACCCAAAGCAATCTAAAGATTCAATGCAATCCCTATTGAAATACCAATGCCACTTTTCAAAGATATAGAACAAACTCTCCAAGAATTCATCTGGAAAGAAAAAGACCCGGAATAGCCACAAATATCCTGAGAAAAAAAGAACAAAGTTGGACGGATCACAATACCAGACATCAAGCTATATTACCAAGCCACGTTTCTCAAAACTGCCTGGTATTGGCACAAGAACAGACATATAGACGAATGGAACAGAAAAAAGAACCTAAAAATTGACCCAAGCAATTATACTCAATTAATATTTGACAAAGGAGGCAAGAGCATACAATGAAGTCAAACCAGTCTCTTTAATAAATGGTGCTGAGAAATTTGAACAGATACATGCAAAAAAATAAAACTAGATCACCACCTTACACCATACACAAAAACAAACTCAAAATGGTTAAAGGACTTGAATGTAAGATGGGAAACCATAAAAATCTTACAAGACTGCACAGGCAGCAAAATTGCAGACATATGTCATAGCAATATCTTTACAGACACAGATCCTATGGCAAGAGAGACTAAGGCAAAAATAAACAAATCAGTCTACATCAAGATAAAAAGTTTCTGCACAGCAAAAGAAACCATCAACAAAACAACAAGAAAGCCCACTGCATGGGAGAACATATTTGCTAATGTTATCTCTGATAAGGGTTTAATTTCCAACATTTACAGGGAACTCATACAATTTAACAAAAGGAAGATAAACAATCAAAAAAGGGGAAAGAATCTAAATAGGCACTTTTCAA
>NW_006281980.1:90589-93540 GCF_000327345.1 Myotis davidii | reverse complement strand
TGGAGCGGGAAGGCTGGGAGGGTTGGGGGGCAGAAGGGAGGGGGGTAAGAGATCAACCAAAGGACTTGTATGCATGCATATAAGCATACCCAATGGACACAAGACACTGGCGGAGGGGTGAGGGGGACAGTAGTGAGGGCAGGTGCTGGGGGGTAGGAGCGGCCGAGGGAAGGTCAATGGGGTAAAAAGGAGACATATGTACTACTATTTGTAATATTTTAAACAATAAAATAAAATAAAATAAAGGTGACATGTCTGTGTGCAGAAGACTCAACCACCAACTTTGCCCACACTCCAGGGCCTAGCACTGCCTCTACTGAACACAAGTCATCCCATCTCATCAGTCTTGCTTCTTCCTGACTTCCTTTCCCTTTCACCCATTTACTTTTATGTGAAATTCAGAGTAGTCAAAGTTTATTCTCACTTCTTTCTTTCCATCTAGAAGCCTGATTTTTACCTGCTTTCTATGGTTCTCGTTTCCAATTGGCACTTGTGTTGTCACTCACCTTACCTTATCCACAATTCCTCTCCCACTGGCCAAGGCTGTAAAACCAATACTTTGAAGCCAAAGGAATGTATTTTTAATGAAGTAAAGTAAGAGGAATTCTTCAATGTATTCTCCCATCAGTATTTTATAGGACTCATCTCGGACAAGTCTCCACCCCAAATACCCACAGACATCCTCAATAGGTATAACAGCCATATTACAACTAACATTTATAATTCCCTTTTATTTTATCAGACACTGCCAGACAACTTTTTCTTCAGGTGAAAATCTTTAGGTCTTCTAAGCATAGATTCTCCTGACTTTCAACCCATTTTCCATTTTGCTAATGGTTTAAGGAGACCAGTGTTAATTAAAAAAGAATCACTATAAATCACTTTGACCAAAATGACATTCTCAATTTGTGGAAATAAATAGCTGTTACCATCCATATTAGTGGAAGATGATAATTCATAAGATTGAGCAGAGCATCGATTTTATGGTGACATGAACCACTTTTCTTGTTGACTGCCAGTGGCTTAGGGGCACACAATTAGATTTTTTCTTTTTATGTTTTTATTTTATATGTAGAGCAATATGAGTCAACACTATGACATTATGAACAAAAAACTGAACACAACCCTTATCCACATGGATAGAAGCATTGTGTCCATTCTGTTCAGCCCTAACCTGAAATGCTAAGGAGAATCCAGTTAAGCAAAAATACATCCAAAGGACTCTTTGCAGAGACTGGAGTCTGTCCTCTAGGAAAGTACACAGATAGGGAGCATGGGTGCTCCAGGCTGTGCCATGGAAAATACAGCTCAGAGAATAGAAATTACAAGGAGGCAGGCATAATATTTTACCAATCAAATCTATTCAAAAGTCAGGCTCCTTTATTCTGAGTCAAGGTCTTTGCTTAATGGAAGAAGCCAAGCAGAAGTTGAATGGCCCTCTATTAAGAAGGCAAGACACTGGATTAAGAGAAAGTTCCCTTTAAAACAGTGGTTTTCAGACTTTAGGAGGAATCAGAATAACCTGGAGGGCTTGTAAAATTCAGATTGCTGAGCCCCTATCCCCAAAGTTCTTGATTCAATAGGTCAGAGCTGAAGCCTGCGAATTTATAGTTCTATCCAGAGCCCAGGTGACACTGGTACAATTAGTCTGGGACCACACTCTGACAACCACTGGCCTAAATAATTTTTAACAATTTCCACCCAACTCAGGTCCAATTCTAATGATTCTGCTAGGTTTTCTTTAATTCTCAATGACAAGTATGTTCATGAAATTTATTTAACCATTCCAAGTTCCAAAACACAAAATCTCAATTTTTATTGCAATCATCCATTACTGAATATGTAATTCATGCTTTAGGAAAAATTATGAACTTACATGAAAAATTTCATTAATTGAAATAAATTTATTTTAAAGATAACACTTTTAAAAACCTCTGTTGGAATTTTGTGCATGAATATAAAAGGAACAACCTCTGAAAAGAATTGGAGATATATTAGTAAAAATTACATTTTCCACAGACTATGTGGCAAATTACATTTCTCAGTGTTTTTCTAACAATATGATTTCAAGCCAAAATTATTTTTATATAGAACAAAATATATGTTCAAAGGGTTGGCTTCCTAGTGTTCAATCAATCAACAAATGTATAGAGGTGTCTTATTATGTGCAATTAGCACAAAGTGATATATAAGGAGACTTTAAAATATTATTTTTGAAGAAAAACCAAGATGGCGGCATAGGTAAACATCGGAAATTGCTGCTTTGCACAACCACTTCAAAAAAACAACTAAAAGACAAAACAGGCATCATCCAGAGCCACAGGAAGGCTGGCGAGTGGAAATTCTACAACTAGAAAGAAAGAGAAAAGCACACTGAGACTCAGAGGAGGTGTGGTGTGGAAGTAAAGTGCAGAGGTATGGAGGCACACACGGAAGGGCTGGCAACTGAGGACGCAGCTGTCTTTTTCAATTGGGAGGGAGACTCAAGCTCCCGACTGCTCTGAACTCCAGTTCCAGGCAAGTCTCTGGGGACCCAGACTCATAGGGGGGAAACTGGACTGTCTGGCATCAGGCAGAACTTTAGGGCAGCTTTCTCTCAGAGGCGCTTGCAGCGATTACCGCAGAACAGTAAGACCTGGGTCATCTTAGGGCAGGACTGAGGATTAGCCATAGCTATTTGCTCTGCCCTGTTGATTCCCTGAGACCCAGCCCCACCCAACTTGTGCACAGAGGCTTTTGCATATGAATGCCCTGGCCCTTTGCAATCTAAAATGGCCAAACTAACTGCAGCTGGGTCAGAGGGACCCAGAACATCCAAAAAGAAGGCCCAAGGCTCCACAGCAGCTTGCATTGCTTCACGGCTGAGCCTCATCTAGGCATCTCCAAACTCCAAACAAAGAAAAGAATCTGCAGATCTCTCCATAGCTCCTGTTGGGTAGCCTCAGGCAGAT
>NW_006281980.1:86194-90263 GCF_000327345.1 Myotis davidii | reverse complement strand
AAAAAAAAAAAATGATCCAAAAATATCAACAGAGTGAAAGGAGCCTCTGGGACAACTTCAAGTGTACCAACATCCGAATTATAGGGGTGTTAGAAGAAGAGAGAGAGCAAGATATGCAAAACCTATTTGAAGAAATAATGACAGAAAACTTCCCCTTCCTGGTGAAAGAAGTAGACTTACAAGTCCAGGAAACACAGAGAACCCCAAACAAAAGGAATCCAAAGAAGACCACACCAAGACACATCATAATTAAAATGCCAAGAGCAAAAGACAAAGAGAGAATCTTAAAAGCAGCAAGAGAAAGAAACTCAGTTACCTACAAGGGAGTACCCATACGACTGTCAGCTGATTTCTCAACAGAAACTATGCAGGCCAGAAGGGAGTGGCAAGAAATATTCAAAATGATGAATACCAAGAACCTACAACCAAGATTACTTTACCCAGCAAAGCTATCATTCAGAATTGAAGCTCAGATAAAGAGCTTCACAGATAAGAAAAAACTAAAGGAGTTCATCACCATCAAACCAGTATTATATGAAATGCTGCAAGGTATCCTTTAAGAAGATAAATAATTTGATGAACAGAATAAACTGGTGAATATAATAGAATCAGGGACATAGAAAGAGAGTTGACTGACAATTCTCAGGGGGGAAGGGGTGTGGAGGGAGCGAGAAGAGACTGGGCAAAAATCATACACCTATTGATGTGGACAGTGGCAGGGGTAAGGGCATAAGGTGGGGTGGGAACTGGGTGGAGGGGAGCTATGGGGAGAAAAAAGAGGAACAACTGTAATAATCTGAACAATAAAGATTTAATTTAAAAAATATTATTTCTGCTTCCAAAAGTTTGAAATCTAACTTAGGAGAGGAGCAGACATTCCTGAAAAAAAAATTAGTAAATTCCTAAAATGTGGGTAAGAACAATATGAGAGATTTTCCTTTATTCATTCATTCATTCATTCATTCATTCAAAATATTTATTGACATTTACTGTATTAAATGATGGAAACAAAATGGGGATTATTCATGAATAGCATGCTCTGTACTCTGCAGAAACTCAGTCTAATGAGGAGTAGACATGAAAAGAAATAATTGGATAAGAGCAAAAAGTAGAGCTATCCGCTTATCACAGTTGATGGCCAAGAAAGAATCACTGAGTTGATTGGAGATGTCCTAATGAAGGCAGCTACTTGGGTTCGGTCTAGAGAATGAATATGATTTTTCCAGACAAAAGAGAGAGGAACAGCATGTATGAAATTATAGGATTGTGAGCCAGTGGAGAGTTCAGGCAGCTGAAGGAAGGTCTCGAAAGGTAAAGGTGCCGTAGGACAGGTCAGGTGCTTCAGGAGTCAGAAAAGCAGAACCCGCATCAGGAAGGATACTTTCACCTATGGTAGAGGGCAATGTGATCAGATTTACATTTTTGAGGTTTGCTCTGGCCATAAAAACAGTTGTCCACATGAAAAAGGGCAAAACTGCTGACTGAAAAACCATTTAAGAGCCCATAGGAAGAGTGCACAGCAGGATGATGAAAACTAAATAAAGGTAACCAGCAAGTGGTGTGGAACAGGAATGAGTACAAGAATCAGAACCAGGTAAACCCATACATGAAGAGCATTCACTTACATGAATAAGCCTACCTGATTGCCACAACAGTATTTATTGTTGAGCTCCTACTATGTACTAAGTACTAGGTACTAGAGATATAGGATTCAGCACTGCCAGACAACAGTCTCTGCCCTCATGGAGTTCACAGTTTAATAGAGACTACATAGATAATTAAATAGTGACACAAATGAAAAGCACAGTATAAAGGATTATAAATGCTTACAAGGAGAGTTGGTTTTTACCTTCCCAGAGATCAAGGAATGAAATCCTATAAGAAGCAGTATTTGAACTGAGATTTTGAGGGTGAAGAGGAATTGTCTAGTAAACAGGCATTCTGGGAAGGGGCAAAGCTCAGTCACTTTCCCTGTTCCAGGAGAGTTCATGGCATGTGTGAGACTTAGATAACCGGATCTCCCAGTCCTGAATTGACCATCCTTCTATTCACTCCCAACTAAAGTAAACTAAACTCTGAAGATCTCTCTGTCATCCAGCATCTGGTGTTCTTTTGAATCCAGAAATGAAACAAGTAATGTTTACTTCAAATATAAGTCCATCAACCAACTGAATTCTCATGTCATCACTTGGTCTTTCTCCTTATTCTACCCATTTTTCATGAATCTGTTCAGGTCACCTCCTCCATGCATCATCCCTGACTACCCTAGCCCATGCCCAAAAAATCAGAGCACATATAGTTAGATGGTCAGATTCAAGGAGAGGCTGTCTTATACTGATGTTTCAAGCATCATTTTCTTTGACAAGACAGCAGTGGAAAGGTCAGAATTATGTCACATCTGTTTTTAATCTCCCACACAGTTACATGGTTAATAAAAAAGATTGCCAATTATTTCTTACTTCATTGAATTCAGGCTTATAGAATTATGAGTAAATTATAGAAAAAGTAGAAAAGCATATGCATGGTAGATTTGGAAGGCAAATAATGTATTTGCCAGGTTAAAAAACAGTTTCTCATTCCAGCATTATCTCTGTGTACTTTCTACAGAAGTATAGTATGATTGTCCTTGAAACCAAGGGGCTGTATCTTGTAAATGAAAAATGAATCTTCAGGCTAAGGATATGAAAACCTCAGGTAGGCCTTTCCAAATTGGTGTGGGAGTTTAAGGGTTTGGAGGCATTCCAAACTAAGCACGAAAAAAACATTTATCATTCACTGCTCAAGTTCATCTTCACTGCTATGTTACTATGAAATGTTCAGCTGTTATTTTGGTTGAGTTAAATTTATTACTACTCTTAATTTAAAAAAAAGCAATCAAATAAGAGAGGGTCCTTCTCTACCATGAATATCTCATGATGTAAACATCAGAGCTACATTTCAATAGCTAATAGAAAAGCGAGTCATCATCACATGTAGACTTACAGAGAGAGATTTCTTCCAGACATGTACCAAACATCGTGAAACACTCAAAACTGAGGGCATGTGGCTTCCTGAAAGCTTTTGTAATTACTATTTTTCAGTTAGCTTTGCTGCATCTCCAGTGCCCCCAGAAGATGCTTGGAGATGCCTCAATGAAAGTGTCATATGGGTTTCATTCTGTTAACCACTCATGCCGTATTCATAGGGCAATAAAATACTTGTTTACATAGCCAAGAATAAAGAAAGACTAAAGGCACAACAAAATTGTTGTGCATGTTTCCAAAAACAAGCAAAGATAAAATTAGAGACAACCAAAAAAGCATGTTTGCTCAGACTTTTACCAACTTTAGGGTAATCATAACTTTTATTTCACTGAAGAGATTTGGCCCAGTGAACGTGTCATATAAAAATCTATACTATTCAGCACTTTGCACTCTTAATGACATTTTCTTCTGTGAAAGTCTTCTAACACTAGCAATCTAGAAACCCATCAGTCATTCCTTACACCATGTTACAAACAATACCTTATTTTCTGGCAGGATGTCAAAGGGCCTGGTCAAATATCTCCTTTTTCCAAGTACAATTGGCAGCAGATGACAATGTCCAGCTCTTCTCAAAAGTCTGACAACTATGTAACAACAAATAAAAAACATTCAAGTGATTTACTGGTTTTATTCTACACTGTTGTGTTCTGTGTTTCTTTAAGGAAGGTGCAAGTGTATGTATGAAAGTCCGGAACACTGAGGTTACCATGGCAATTATCTGTGTTTAGAGAGTGTTGGGGAGTAAAGGTCCGAATAGTAGTAGAAGAAGAGTGATGTTAACGATGGCTTTACATGAGTTTAAATCTTTTTAAGTCCCCAGTTTCAAAGAAATGTGTTTTTTTTTAAAAAGAAGAAGAAGAAGAAGAAGAAGAAGAAGAAGAAGAAGAAGAAGAAGAAGAAGAAAGAAAAGAATGTAAGCTTTTATCTGGAAGTGGCCTAAGTGTATTTTGTTCCAGAGACACTACTTTCTTCCTAAAGTTAGATTGTATCTGAAGAATAAAGTTAGGACCCAGAAGGTTTTTGTGCCAGGGGAAAGGAGTTTTCTG
>NW_006281980.1:85136-86149 GCF_000327345.1 Myotis davidii | reverse complement strand
GCTGATTTATGTGGAGACTCGTTTGTTTCCTGGCTTCCTTCAATTTGGTTTGCACCCCATGTAATTTTCTTGGTAAGTTCCAGGTGACTTAGCTACAAGAAAATATCAACTCTTGTTAGCTGGAAGCTGTGATAGGCATTGCTATGTGAACAGAATTGAACACCAGCTTAAACAGGGTTGCACTCATAAAGATTAGGAGATACTGACTGACTCACTGATTTGTTTCCCTCTCCTTCTGGTCTGCAAAAGCAAAGGCCTAACAACTGAATGAATGAATGAGTGAGTGAGTGAGTGAGTGAGTAAATAAATAAAGTCAAACAACCTGACTCAAAAATGAGCAAAGAACATTGCTCCAAAATAGACAAATAGCTAACAAGCACATGAAAAGATGCTCAATATCACTAGTCATTAGGGAAATGCAAATCAAAACCACAATGAGATACCACTTCACACCCACTATGATGGCTATTATTAAAGAAAACAATACAGAAAACAAGTGATGATAAGGATGTGAAGAAATTAGAACCCTTGTGCACTCTTTGGTGGAAATGTAAAATGGTGCAGTCACTGTGGAAAAGAGTGTGGACTTTCCTCAAAAATATAATAATAGAGTTACTACATGATCCAGAAATCCCAGCACTGAGTATATATGCAAAGGTAAAGAAATCAGGAATTTAAACAGGCATTTGTACAGCTGTGCTCACAGCAGCATTGTTCACAAAACCCAAATGGTAGACACAACCCTAGTGTCCATGTACTGATGAATGGATAAATAAAATGTTGTATATACATACAATGGAATATTATGATTATACTAGGGGCCCGGTGCACGAAATTCGTGCACTGGGTGTTTGTGGGGGGAGTGTCCCTCAGCCCAGCCTGCCCCCTCTCACATACTGGGAGCCCTCAGGCATTGACCCCCATCACCCTCCAATCGCAGGATCGGCCCCTTGCCCGGGCCTGACGCCTCTGACAGAGGTGTCAGGCCTGGGCAGGGGACCCTTCCCCCCATC
>NW_006281980.1:69456-84115 GCF_000327345.1 Myotis davidii | reverse complement strand
AGAGACCTGCTTTTGCCCTTCCCCCCAGCTCTTAGCTCCCCGCTGGGTTTCCAATACTGTCAGTGGCAGGGGGCTTCTTCCTGCTTTCCCTTTCACCTCCCTGCATTGTGACTACATATGCAAATTAACCGCCATCTTTGTTGTCAGTTAACTGCCATCTGAGTTGGCAGTTAATTTGCATATAGCCCTGATTAGCCAATGAAAAGGGTAGCGTCGTACGCCAATTACCATTTTTCTCTTTTATTAGTATAGATATATTTGTTTGTTTTTTTACTGGTGTCCCAGTGCACAGATTCATGCACATCAAAAAAAAATTAATTGCCCTAGCCGGTTTGGCTCAGTGGATAGAGCATCGGCCTGCGGACTGAAAGGTCCCAGGTTCGATTCCGGCCAAGGGCATGTACCATGGTTGCGGGCACATCTCTAATAGGAGGTGTGCTGGAGGCAGCTGATTGATGTTTCTCCTCATCGAGGCACTAGTGGCCTGGTGCACTGACTCGTGCATATTGAACCGGTTTCGGCTAGAAGAAATATTTTAATATCGCTATTCGTGTCTTGCTAATGAAAAGAAAATAGGATTCTACCAAGTCTCCTATCTACCTACTCCAGGACTTCTGTGAGGATCAAATGAGAAGAGGCACAGGAAAACGCTTTACAAACATTTGGTTAAAGTGTAAAATATTTGCACCTGGCTATAAACCAAGTCAGATTCCTGGGCTGAAAAAACTCCGAGGTTAGTTGTTAGGGAGAGGAAGCCAGGCATTGCTACATGATGTCATTACCCGGTGCCCACAGTGACTGTTTCTGGGCTGGGCTGGGCTGGGGGCCACATTTTGTGCCATGGGGTCTTGGCAGCATTGGCTGCGATTTGGGGGGGTGTTGCTCTGAGGTGGTGACAGGGCCTGTGTCCCACTTGGGAGAAGCCAAGTGTTGGTTTGTCGGCACCAGGTCCGTGTTGCCATTTATTTTTAAATGGCCAGTGCACATCATGGCAGCTCCAGCATTGAGCATCTGCTCCCTGGTTGTCAGTGTGTGTCATAGCTACCGGTCAGATGGACGGACACTTAGCCTTTTATATAGAGAGATATTTATTTATTTTATAAATTATAATGTGCAATAATATTATAATATTAGCACTAAAAATAAAGGAAAGCCTGACACATGCTACAATATGATAAACCTAGAGGACATTATATTAAGTCAAATAAGCCAGTAACAAATCAAAAACTGTATGATTGCACTTACATGAGGTCCCCAAACTAGTCATATTCATAGAGACAGATAGTAGAAAAGTGGGGACAAAGTTTTTATTTTGGGAAGTTCTAGAATCAAATGATAAGGACGGTTGCACAACAATGTGAATGCACTTAATGTCCCTGAACTGAATATTTAAATATGGTTAAAATAGTAAATTTTATGTTTGTATATTTTACCACAATAAAAAAAAAGTGTGGGGCCTTTTGTACCTGAAGCATTATAACTAACATGAAAAATCACCAAGGCTAAAGTGGCTCTGTTTTGTAACTAGGTAGTCTAAAAATAAAATAGTGACTTTCTCTAGCTCCTGGCTTTCATTATAAATCCCAAAAACAAACATTTTTGTGGCTGAGTGATATTCACACACACAAATTCTTCCTTCCAGGTTCCTCAGACTAAGCTGCCAGTTAAACAACCATCAGAAAGGACCTCCAGAAGGGCAGCCCCTGAAGACATGGCACCATCAACACTCTGCTGTGGACTCAGCTCCAAAGAAAGATAGCATGTGCGTGCATCCTTTCCGCACTTGCTTCCTGAGGCTTAAGCAAATGTTTTAGAGTTATTTCTCAGTATTTCTAAGTTTGTGACAGTGAAGAACACAAATTGATTGTGAAAATAAATAAAAGTCACCAGAAAAAAGAGGGATAAAGGAATAGCAGATGCTGCCCTTAGGAAAGAAACATTGGCTCATGTCTCATGAGTCTGCAAGTTAGGAGAAATGTGTATAATACCAATGAGAATCAAGCCCTGGGTTTAAAGGAAATTGCATATATGCTATCTTTTCTTTGAGGGGGTATTCCTAGGATGTGAAGGAATTGGAATGTGGTGATAAGCAACTTAGTTTGAATTGTTAGCCTTGAAAACAAAAGAAATGCTAAAAATATGCAAAATAATCAGGAAATAGTGATTTTTAACAAATAGGTAAGTTAAGAATGGGAAAATACCTAGTTTGTGGGTTAGTGTGGGCCTAATAATATTTGAAAATGTAAAAGTATGAATTAATTAGGACATGAGTATAATCAATTATATTATTGTGCTTTCTGACTTACTGACATAAATTCTGCAACAGATTATATAGAAATAAACCATTCCTATGTGTTCTAGAAATGTATATACTTACTGATTCTGCCACATGTTCCAAGCAGGTAAGTTAAAGGTTTAGGCTTCTTAACCTGGAATACAGATTCTGAATCCCATCTACATGGTGACATAGACTGTCCTCCTCCCCTCAGTGACCACAAGAAAGCTGTAGATGGGACCCCACTGAAAGACATAAAGAATGGACTCTGAACAGTATTTATCATGCTGTAGTTAGCAAATCTACTTAATAATAACTTGGAACCAGAGTCACAATGAAAATGCCAGATTCTCATCAGCAACTCAAAGTAGGAAAAAATCTCAGGAGGAGCAGAGTCACAGATGTGATAAGGGACGCTCCCACTTTCTGAAGTTAAAATAATTTAGGGTGATACTTCACCTACTTAAGAAAATTCCTAGACTGTAGGGGTTGTTCATACCAGGTACACTTATTTCTATGATGGCAATTTATGATTACTTTCACTGGAGCTAAATAATGCCCCCAAAATAGTGTGCTTTCCTCAAGTAGGAGAGAACTTAACCATGGAAAGTATTTTTCGTATTTGGGCTAGATTGCAGAACAAGAATCCAACTTTTAATTGTCAGAAGATCCATCTTTAAGAAACATGTTATCATGTGCTAAACTTCTATCACCATGTTCTTCATGCCACCAAAGCTTGTTTTACAAATATTTATTTTAGGGGTTTGAAAAAGTCCATACTGCATTTGTAGCAGTTTACTTCATTTATTTCAAAAAGTGGGGTCAACTGCATAACTTATGGCCATTTTGTTGTGCCGCTCTTAGAAAACTATATAACTGAATAATGCAGATCTTTTTAAAGACAAAGTTTCCTTGTAAATACAGTCTCTTTGGAATTAAATAATATTTAAGCTTCAGTCTGTATTGAGGAGAAAGACCTTTTATTAAAAGAGTGGGGGGAGGTTGAATTGTTTAGTTTTATTTCTCAGTTGGGTAAAAGAATAAGTCAGCATATGATCCTAGGGAGTGGTTGTTCTGAACATAATGTGGATGCATTCTATCTAAAATGGTTTACAGCTAAGGGGATTGCTGCCTTCTTTGCAGCTGAAGTTAGGAGGAAAAAGTTCAACAACATGGTATTTCCCAAAGTAATATTTATCAGTTAACCATTGCTCTCTACAACTCTTCATTTAAAAAAAATAGTTGATGGAGCACTTACCATGTGCCAGGCACTGTGCTAAGTGCTTCATGTGCCTGATTTTATTTAAGCCAGACTATCCCCTATGAAATTAAAAAAATATATGGTTTTATCACACTGAGGAGGAAACCAAAGATTGGGTCACTTGTAACTAAAATCTCATAGTCATCAAGACAAGCCTGTACTGGAGACCCAGATCCCTGCCAGGTTGCCTTCCCAAGACCCAGCATGGCTTTATTCTTCCTTAGAAAGAAAGGCCAGGTGGCTGGTCACTAAGACTTCCTCCACAGCTGCCTTGAGCATGTTCATCCCATGCGAACCTCATGATGGACCAGCTTTCCAGGCATTTGCTGAGTAAAAGTGCTTTAGAACATGAATCTCGCCCTTTCCTCCTGGGGGTGCCTGAGATCCTGTATTACTAAGAGGCTTCCAAGAACCCTTGAAGCTGCTGGTTCTGGTCCCTGACCACAGGAGCGGGGAAATAAAATCAGCCATTAGATTGTGCAACTGGATGTCAAACACCAGGACATGGCACAGTATTTGGTAAGACACAGAAGATATATTTCAACACTTCAGGAAGACTCTCAACTGGCACCCAGTCTGGAGCCCTCTTCACTCACCCCACCTGCACACCTACTACCATAACCCCAACCCTTCACAACTCCCAACCCTTCACCCCCAGAAGAGAGGAGCAGCACTCCAGGAAGCAGGTAGATGGGCAATCATCACTTGCTCTCAGAGTGGTTTAGGACCAAGTCAGAATGACCATTTGGACTGTGGCTTTGAGATTTTCATGAAGTGTACAAAAGTCAATTAAATTCTGACTGTACCACATAAGGACTAGACAGCCAGTGATGCTATAAAAGAATATTTTAAGAAAGAAAAAATATTCACAGTAAGTGGAAGCATGATTATGATTTATTATGAAGAAACACTAGAAGGATCTAGATCAAAATTTTAATAGCATTTATCTAAAGTAAGACTTTAAGATGGTTTATTTCTTTTGCTTATCTGTATGTTGTAAATCTTTTACAATTAATGTCTTACGTTTGGAATAAGAAGAAAAATTATTTTTTGCTATATATTTTTTAAGATTTCTCTGAATCCATAATGATTCTGAGCAGCATTAAGGTGGGGCAACCAGATGTTGTGGGCCTCCACTGTAGGCCACAGGAAACAGATAGAACCATCTAGGAAATACTCCTCCCAGAAAAGGATGAGGCTGAACCTCATCAACCCTTTGAGAGCTCACCTCCATTTATAGAAACAAGTTCAATGATTAAACAAAGAAGCTAACAGACAAATCCAGAATGTGAGATCTTTTACAGGACAACTGACCCCCATTTCTGCAGCAATAACATTTCTTCAACCCTCCCCTGATGGCCTGGTCTCCCCTAACTGCCCTCCCCTGCAGGCCTGGTCGCCCCCAACTGCCCTCCCCTGCCAGTCATCTTGGGGTGGCCATCTTTGACCACATGGGGATGGACATCTTGTGCAAGGGCATGACAGTCAATTTGCATATTACCTCTTTATTATACAGGATTCAATGAGTGATATATTTATGGAGTGGTATAGACTGAATGTTTGTGTACCTCCAAATTTATATGTAGAAGCCCTAATTCCCAATGTGATTGTCTTAGGAGATGGGACCTTTGAGAGGCAATTGGGTTTAGATAAGGTCATAAGTGGGGAGCCCCATGATGGTTTAGAACACTTATTAGAAGAGGATACCAGAGCCCTCTCTCTCCACCATGTGAGGACATGGCAAGGAGGCAGCTCTCTGCAAATCCAGGAAGAGAGTCTCGCCAGACACCAAATTTATCAGGACCATAATCTTGGACCTTCCGCCTCCAGAACTGTGAAAAATAAATGTTTCTTATTTAAGCCTACTATTTTGATATAGCAACCTGAACTAAGACATGCAGCCTCAATTGAATTGTGTAAGAACACATTTCTGGGACAATTACAGAAATTTGGTTATGCAAATAATACTAATTTTAAGTATGCAAATGACATTGTGACTATAAAAGGAAATGCCAAACTTTTCAGAGATACAGTCTGAAGCCTGCAGGAATAACTTAAAATAATGGCACAGATATTTTTTTAAATATCTTAAATTTAAAAATTATAAATAGATGGTTTAACCAGAGCAGCAAGATATCAATAACTGTTAAATCTAGGTGGTGGATATAAATGCGTACTATGCTCTATTCCCCCACTTTTGTGTGCTTGCAACTTTTCACAAAAGAATTTATTTTTCAATCCTCTCCCAAGAATATGTTCACTGATTTTAGAAGAAGGGAAGAGAGAGAAAACAAACAAACAAACAAAAAAATTGTTGTGAGAGAGAAACATCAATTGGTTGCCTTCCCTGAGTGCCCAACCAGAGATACTCTCACCCTGGGTATGTGCCCTGACTGGGAATTGAAACCGCAATCTTTTTTGTGTACAAGACAACACTCCAACCAACTGAGCCACCCTGCCAGGCACAACAGAATATTTTAATGTAATTGGGATTTCTAATCTTTGTAGACTCAAGTGAAATACTCAGGTAACCAAGACACAGATCCACCTGAGACGCAGATACCTTTCAAGCTGGAGGAAAAGCATCCTTTCTGCAAATTTAACTCCAAAATATTTTATATAAACTCACTTGAATAATTAAGGTAACTTTTGAAATTTCTGGATGGCAGGAATTGTGAAGAGAGAATGAGAATGCTTTAATGAAGCTGCACAGATATATCAGTTGGGCTCTGAATTCAGAAACAATGCACTCAAGGTTATCATAAACGTAGAGAAAATAGTGAGGACAATAACTGGCCTGTGTGTTGGCTTTATAGCTTCTATGTACTTTCAGGAATAACATTTTATTTTGTTTCCATTTCCTTCAGTTCTTAGTTATAAAGAGACTTTTGCAAGTAGAGTCGCTAGTTCATTCAGCAAGACCTCACTATATGCCAGGCACTGTGCCCAGAGTTGTGAATGTGAGGGAGGCATGGCTTCTGCTTTTTCAACCTAGCCTTGCAATCAGAGATGGTCCCTCTTTACCTCTAAAATGTAAATCTTGCCCTAGTTGGTTTGGTCAGTGAATAGAGTGTCTACCCATGGACCAAAGGGTCCTAGGTTCGATTCTGGTCACGGGCATGTACCTCTGTTGCAGGCTCAATCCCTGGCCCCAGGTCTGGGTGTGTGCAAGAGGCAATAAATTGATGTGTCTCTTTCACATTTATGTTTCTCTCTCTCCCTTCCTCCCACTCTCTCTAAAAATCAATGTAAAAACATACTCGGATGAGGATTAACAAAAAATAAAATTACATTAAAAAATAAAATGTAAATTTCACTAAATCATTCCCCAGATTAAAATCCCTCAATTCACAGTAACCAAAAGATGGCAGCAAGGCAATATCTACCATCAGAAGAAGGGATATACAAAATGTGGTCTATACATATCCTATATAATAAAAGTGTAATATGCAAATCGACCGAACGGTGGAACAACTGGTCAGTGGCGGGTGGGGCTGGAGAGCAGGTGTCACCAGGCATGCCAGCAGGCAGAGGGAGGGGACGGTGATGGGGTGGGAGGGAAGCAGCAACCAGTGGCGGCGGGGCAATGGGAGCTGGCACCATCCCCTGATCACCCACCTGGTCACTTCCCACAGAGAGAAGCCCTGGGTGGCAACAGTGGCAGGGCAATTTGGGGAAGGGCTGCCCAGCACTGTCCCCAGATAGGCCTGCTGGGGTTGCCTCCACAGAGGGAGACCACCAGTGGCCGTGGCGCAATTGGGGGCGGGGACAGCCACTCGCTGCCTGGGCCATTCCAATTGGCCTGCCGATCACCTCCTGCAAAGGGAGGCCAGACTCCTGCTTAGGCCCACTACCTGCTCCCCTAAGCCATCAGTGGACATCCCCTGAGGGCTACCAGACTATGATAGGGAGCAGGCTGGGCTGAGGGACACCCCCTGCCCCAGTGCACGAATTTCATGCACCAGGCCTCTAGTAATGGCATAATCTTCAGACTGAAAAAAGGAAGGAAATCCTGTTACATGTCACAACATGGATGGACTTTGAGGACATTATACTAAATGAAATAAGCCAGTCACAAAAGGACAAATACTACATGATTCTACTTATATGAGGCACCCAGAGCAGTCCAGTTCATGGAGACAGAAAGTAGAATGGTGGTTGCCAGGGGCTTGGCCAGGAGGGTGAGGAATTGTATTTAATGGGACAGAATTTCCATTTGCAAAGATAAGAACGTTCTGGAAATGATGGTGGTGATGGTTGTACAACAATGTGAATGTACTTAATGCCACTGAACTGTACACTTAAAAATGGTTAAAATGGTTCAATTTTATGCTATGTATATTTTACCACAATAAAAAAATCCTTCAATAACTGTCACCTAGAGAGGAACAAGCCCCTGCCTATCATCAGCCCTTTCCCTGTGCCTGGGCAAACGTCTGGCCTTAAGCTTAGGAACAAAGGGCCTGGAGTGACACTCCATTTAAGCCCTGCTCTCCACTTACCAGTTTCAGAGTTACCTTACTTCTCAATCCTCAGTTTCCAAACCTGGACAATGGGATAATACACCAGTTTTTATGAATAGTAAATGAATTAGCACATGTAAAACTCTTGTTAAGCTGTTGTCACCCTGAGATTGTTTCTGATTCTTGAGAAACAAAATGTCTGTGATGGGATTATGGCCCTGACACCAACCATGTCCTCCTATCCTTATCTCAGGAAGCTCCTTCCTCTGCACTTGGCAACAGTGCCTTCCATATACTTCTGGTTCTCTTCTGTGTGTTTTTAATAGTCATTATTTAAACACATGAGTCTCAGCTGAACTGGGAGCTCATGGGGGTCAGAAGCTGTATTTCAACTCTTCACCAGAGCATGTGCAGCCCCAGCTCACATACACTTTGCAGATGGCAGCAAAAGCATATTGAATAAATGAGGCGAGTTGTAAGAATTTTCACAGCCCTACCTGGTTTGGCTCAGTGGATAGAGCGTTGGCCTGCAGACTGAAGGATCCCAGGTTCGATTCCGGTCAAGGGCATGTAACTTGGTTTCGGGCACATCCCCAGTAGGGGGTGTGCAGGAGGCAGCTATTCGATGTTTCTCTCTCATCGATGTTTCTAACTTTCTATCCTTCCTCCTTCCTCTCTGTAAAAAATAAAATATATACAAAGTGCAGGCTATGTCTACCACCACACACTAAAAAAAAAAAAAGAATTCTCACAGATCCCTTGTCCAGGAGATTCAGGAGACCCTAGGTTCAGGCTTCCAGAGTTTCTACAAGTCATACTCAGTATCTGCACATCCCCTCTGCACATCTGCTTGTAACAAAAAAAGAAATCACATGCTTTGAGGGCTGCATCCATCCTGCCAACTGAACATTCATAGCTTCCAAAGATTTAGACATTTTTAGCCCCAGACACAAGTTGAAAATATTGCTGTGGTTCATTGATCAAGCTTTGTGCCAGACAGTGAGGACACAGTGGCCACAAATCCTTTGGTCCCTGCCATCAGTCCTGGGGAGCTGAAACAGCCCTGTTTGTTCAAGCGTTCCCCCTCCTTGATTAGAGGGTGTTTGGCACAGAACCAGGGGTAGAGACAATCTCTGCTACTGGACACAGCCTCTTATTACTTGAATGGAGTCACTTCACTGACAAGTTAACACGGACCAATTGTACGTGTAAAATAATTTCCATTTCCAGCTTCTAAGACAGAGGTTTTTTTTTTTTACTTAAACTTCTAGTGTTGATGTTACCTTGAGCTACAGGTAGAGTTATCTCCTCACTCCTACCCTACCCTCTCCACAGGCTGTGTTAAGCCTCAGAAAGAATGCCTTAGTAAATATTGCTTTTTGTTTAAACATGTTAATAATTGTCGAATTTTGTTTAAGAGAATGTCTTATTATAATACTATTAACAAGAAGGTCTCCAAATGTCAAATCAGCTCACATGCTTCATATAGAGAAAACTCCAGGTGTCCTAAGGATGGTCCAGTGTTTCTCTGTGGACTAACAATTCAAATGGGGGCAAGGGCAAAATGTGATAGAGAGAGCAGAGAAGAGAGAATTTTAGATTCTAGACACAGAGGTGCCTATTTATTCCCATGATCTGTTTTTTACAAGTTCCCTGGGTATCTGTTGAAGTTGGAGTCTGGGCTTTCTAACCTACTCCTGGGTGAGGCCCATGCTATAGATAAAATTACCACACTTTGAGAAGCGAGGATCTGCAATGAGCAGAACTTTCCAGATTCATTAATAAGCATTGATGGGAGAACCAAAGTTCTCCCATCCTTGTGAAAAATAATCATCAATGTTAATTTTTTTTGTTTTGAAGAAATTTGAGTGGAAATATTTTAAATATCTATTTCTTCAACTCTAGCCCAATTGAGGTTGTCCAAAGTAGAATCTAAGTCTTAAATATTGAGGGACCCACTTGATGAGAGAGAAAACGTTATTTGGGATCAGGTACAAGAATACTACAGAAGAAAAGAAGTTAGGTTTTGCGCTAAAACCAGATTTTTTTAAAATTCATTCATGCTTTCTAAGGCTTCTCCCATATCTTCCATCCAAACTAAAGAGGCATGGAAGGTGAGAATTCAGCTAACCCTCATTTCCTAAACCTTAAAAGATGTAAGTTGAACCTTCGCTTAAGTTTCATAGCCTCTAGGGACAGCTTCTTATTAGAAGACTAGAGGCCCAATGCATGAAATTCATGCAAGGGGCTTGGCCTTCGCAGTCGGCGGCTGCCTTGGCCCTCACAGCCCCGGCTTCATCCAGAAGGTTGTCCAGAAGGACATCCGGAAGGTAGTTCAGCTGTCTGGTCTAATTAGCATATTATGCTTTTATTATTATAGATTCCTAATGTAAATATATTCATTAAATAAATAACATTCTTAATTTAACTTTATTTAATCTGAATTATCCTGAGTTGAGTTAGATCACCCTGGATGCAAAATCATTATTTTTCCCCTTGTCAAATATTTAAGACTTTTTGAGTCTCTCAAATCTAAGATTCCACTGACTCCAGTGGGGGACATTTCTCCCCAAGATTTTGGCTCATGTTTCATGAACACTGAAGCCTTCCACAGCCTGGCCTTCATCTCAGCCAACCACCCAGCCCCTCTGAAATACTAAACACATTGATATAGAAAGAGCAATTTTCCCTCTGTAAAAAAAATTAAATAGTCTGAGTACTCAGAGTCGTCAGATCCAAGCACAGCTGGTCCTGGGGCAGGAATGTGTGTCTGCTCCTACAGTTATTCACAAGCAGGCATACAAGTGTGCCAAAAGAAACACGATGGCTTTGCACAGACCATTTCCTGATTCAATGTCACCATGGGCCACCCATGTGACACGAGTCACAAGTCTGATTCCTGCCATCTGACTCCAGTTCCATGATATGCCATTGTGCCTGTGGGGCTCCTGAAGCCCGCAAGGCTTCAAGCAAGCTCCCCAGAGGCAGGGGCAGTGACACCAGCGGCCCAGCCAAGCATACACCCTGAGAAAGAGCTGCTGCCCGCCCCCTCTCCACACCCCCGCCTTCACGCAGCTAATTAGCCCTGGAGCCCATGCCCATTGTTCTCTGCACTCACATGGAACCTGATGCTACACTAGTAGCCAGGCAGAGCACACACATTCCAGAATCTGGGCTGCCTGCCAAAATTGCCCCGTCTGAAAGTCCCCACGCCTGAAATACAAACCATTAGCCCAAGAGCCCCACCTGATCACATGCTGGGTCCCAAAGTGCAGAGGGAGGGACTTCACTCAGGTTACCAACCCAATGCAGAGCCCAGAGCAAGAGCTTAGAAATCAAAGGCACGTTGTCTTGAATTGCACCCCAAGTGGCAGAGATGCTGAGCCGTCTCAGGTGCCCCTGCCAGGTGGCTCTGCTGCCCTCACCTCTTGACTTACTTCTCTGGTTTCCCAGTCCTCACTCTGAAAAGAAAAGAAATGCTGGACACTTTTATCAGTAGTTTGCTTATGTTGTCAAACAATCAAAGTGTGCTTTTGGGTTTGCTGAATTTGGGGTTCTTTTTCTCCCATTGACAATTGTTCCAAGCACCAGAATTCCAACTTCAGGTAGTACTGAGCTTTCATTAAGTCTGTTTGGGGGAAAATGAGTTTATGTTACTTTTAATCTCCTATAGTCTAATATTGGTATAATGTACCTCAGTAGAACCCTTTGTCACTAATGGGGACACCAGGAGAGCCCTGGGCTTTGATTCAAGGAGAAAAAGGGGCAAGCTGTTAAGAAAAATATAAGAGGTTAATTGGAGATCCAAGATGGTGGCCGACAAGGCAACAGTGAGCAAGATAGTGTGAGTGAGTAAGAGAGGAAAAAGAGTATGTGGATGTGCGGGGAGTGTGTGTATTTGTGAGTGAAGGACAGTTATATTCCACAGGACTGTTGGGGACTGGCGAACCGGGCTCCCCTGGTCGGGCAGCTTCTACTACTGCTCAAATCTATCCCAGAGTGGCCGGCTCTGCCGCAGAGACCATGCCATCTTGAAGAGGAGAGCGGCTGTGATTAGAAGCCCAGCCTTGCCTTCACCCAGGGAGACATCAGATACGACCTGGAACCCTACAGCCACAATGCCCAGAGACCAGCTACCTTGGCTGTGAACCCATGAACACTGAGACTCCAGCCTCCTCAGCTATGGGCACCTAAAAAGTTTGTCCAGGGGGAGACAAGGTGGCGGCCGAATAGACAGACGGGTCCTGAGCCTTCTCACAGCGCAGATAGAAGGAACAGCTGAATCGAATAACATCCACCCAGAACTGGTGAATTAAACACAGCTGGTGAGACAATTCATGGATGGATAGGCCAGAGGACACCTGGAGAGATGTGGGATCAGGGATCTGGGCTGGAGGGAGAAACGCATGCAACAGGGACTAGAGTCTCAGAGGGAGACTGCGCTGCACCAAATCCACATCCCTTGGGGTCAGCGTAGGCCTCCAATGTGGAAGGGGGTCTACAGGGCTGCTGGCAGCAGGGAACTCTAGATCTAAGACCACAGCCATGGGAGACTGCGCCCAGAAAGGCAGCCTGAAGTTCTATACCAGCCACACAGTGCTGGGGGAAGAAAGATGCGAGGCGGCGCAGTTGCTCTGTCTTCATAACTTCCTTGCTTTTACTTGCTAAACTCAGTGCATAGGATCTTTCAATTAAAAAACACTCACTGAGACTGCAGGGGAAGGTGGTTTTTGGTGAAAACTGCAGAGCAGAATAGGGAGAGACGAGCAGGGAGCCAGCTCTGCAGCCACACCCTGTCTTGAGCACAGCAGGAAAAGGAAGATTCTAAATACCCCCAGGGAGCCCTGAGGTATTGGGTTGAGGGGCCATTTGGTCCCTGAAACTAATACAGAAACACCACCATGTAGGACAGCAGTTCTTAACCTGTGGGTCACGACCCCTTTGGCAGTGGAACGACCCTTTCATAGGAGTCGCCTAAGACCATCCTGCATATCAGATATTTACATTACGATTCATAACAGTAGCAACATTACAGTTATGAAGTAGCAACGAAAATAATTTTATGGTTTGGTCACAACATGAGGAACTGTATTTAAAGGGCCAGAAGGTTGAGAACCACTGGCTTTCAGAAATAGAAGCTTGTGTAAATATGACTGAAAGCAGGCAGAAAAACAAAATGGGCATATTGATTCCACCTCTTGAAACCAAGGTTGTGGCTTATGACACAGAGGACCAGTGGATCACTGGGAACTTCAACACTGTGCTGACTACCTGACAAGAAACTGAGATGTGGCAGGCAGAACAGTAGACAGGGATCTTAAACCTGCCACCATGGAACATTGAAGCTCCGCTGAAACAAATGAACTTCACTACTTCACTTTTTTATTTATCTTTTACTTAAGAAACTAAAAATTGTTTTTCACTTTATTTTATTTTTATTATTATATTATTATTTTTATTATAACCATTTTTCTTAACTTTTTTGGATTAGTGTTTTACATTCTATTTTTATTTTTTTATCATTATTTTACTCTATCTCATTTTTTGCCAACACTTGCTTCCTCACTTATCCCATTTTCATCGTTTCTCTTCTCCTATTCCTGCTTTAGTTTTTCTCTATCCTTTCCTTTTATTTCCTGTAATATTTGACCTTCTTTATCTGCTTTATTGATGCATTACTATTAACGTAGTCTCTGTTGGCCTACTCATTTATCTAATTCCCTCTCCCCTGCTCCAAGTCCATGCACACTTCTCTTTTATCTTTCTTCACTAGCCAAATTTTTTTTCTTTCTCCATTTCTTCTTATCGTTGTTTGTTTGATTGTTTCTTAGTTTGTCTTTTTGTTTTTGTTTTCTTTATTTTATGCTTTTTCCTCTCCTCACTTGTTCTCTTCTTCTATTAATAGCTTAATTAAATTCAATCACCAAATCAGGACTATCTGCTCTTTATTCTCCTTTTCCAAAAATAGATGAACACATAGATATATTAAAGAAATGGAAATTTTTATTTTTTTCATATATATATATATGAGGCCCAGTTCATGAAATTCATGCACAAAGGTGGGGGGGGGCGGGCAGGTGAATCCCTAAGCCCAGCCTGCACCCTCTCCAATCCAGGATCCCTCTCACAATCTGGAACCACTGGATCCTAACCGCTCATCTGCCTGCCTGCCTGATGCCCCCAACTGCCGGCCTGATGGCCCTAATTGCTCTCCCTTACCAGGCTGATCCCCCTAATTATTCTCCCCTCCTGGCCCTATCCCCCTAACAGCCTAACTGCTCTCGCCTCCTCCTGGCCTGATCTCCCTAACTGCCTAACTGCTCTCCCGTGCTGGCCTGATCTCCCTAACTGCCTATCTGCTTTCCCCGCCTGGCCAGATCCCCCTAAGTGCCTTTCTGTGCTCCCCTTCTGGACTGATCCCCCAAATTTCCTATCTGCTCTCCCCTTCAGGCCTGATCCCCCTAACTTCCTATCTGCTCTCCCTTTCTGGTCTGATTCCCCTAACTGCCTATTTGCTATTCCCTCCTAACCTGAACTCCCTAACTGTTTATCTGCTCTCTCTTCCTCTCTGTGCCCTTTGGACCCCTAGCGTAGGCATGCTGAGAGCTTTCTGCTGTGGCCTCGCCCCTGTCCTGAATGGTTGTTATGTGACAGCATCCA
>NW_006281980.1:63752-69416 GCF_000327345.1 Myotis davidii | reverse complement strand
TGATAATTTATTTTTCTTTTTTCTTTTTTTGCTTCTGTTTTTCCTCTCCTCACTTGCTCTTCTTCTTCTACTAGTAGCTTAATTAAATCCAACCATCAATGCAGGCCTCTCTGCTCACTATTCTCCTTTCCCAATAATATATGAATACATAGGTATATAGGTTAAAGAAAGGGAAAATTTATATATATGTTTTCAATATATATATATATTATTTTCTTTTTATTAGTATTTTGTTTTTTACTTTTCTTCTTATACACTCATTCTTTTTCTACCACCTCTAAACTGAATCTTGGTTTAGATTCCTTGATCTTAACTTCTGGAAATAAACTCTGCTTCTTCAGATTCCGCTTCCCTCCTACTTTTCTGAGTGTTTGTTGTTTGCATTTTTTGGATTAGTTGTTGGGTTTTTTGGAGTTTTCCCCCATATACATATATTGTTTTCCCCTTCTTTTTTTCTATTCTTTCTTACCTTTTTTCCTTTTCTAAATATATTGGTCGTTACTGTTACTGTGATGGCATCCCAGACAATTTGCATATTCCTCTATTATTAGTATAAATATATATAATATATATTTCTAATAATTATTTTTACAATTATTCTTTTATTTTCTTTTTATTAGTATTTTGTTTTTTACTTTTCTTCTTATACACTCATTCTCTTTCTACCACCTCTAAACTGAATCTTGGTTTAGATTCCTTGATCTTAACTTCTGGAAATAAACTCTGCTTCTTCAGATTCCGCTTCCCTCCTACTTTTCTGAGTGTTTGTTGTTTGCATTTTTTGGATTAGTTGTTGGGTTTTTTGGAGTTTTCCCCCATATACATATATTGTTTTCCCCTTCTTTTTTTCTATTCTTTCTTACCTTTTTTCCTTTTCTAAATATAATTTTTGTGCTCTTTTCTCTCCCCTAATTCTCTTTTCTCTGGTGGTCGACTTTATTTGGAGTAATTGATATTATAAATACATTCGTGTTTTTCTGCCCTCTGTGTTGGGTTTTGTCAAGCTGTATTGCATACCATTAAGTCAATGCAGTAGAGAGTGAGTCACATAACCAGACACCCTGAGAGGAGCAAAAATGAGGAGACAAAGAAACAACCCCCATACAAAAGAAAAACAGGAATCACCAGAAGTGGAAGTAAATAAAATGGAGGCAAGCAATTTGTCAGAGAAAGAATTCAGAGCAATACTTATAAGGACATTGAAAAGGATGGAAGACAAATTCAACAACATGTGTAAGAACCAAGAGGAAATGAAAAAGAACCAAGGAAAAAAGAAGAATAACATAGTTGCAATACAGAACAAAATAGAAAGAATCAACAGTAGATTAAAAGAAGCTGAGGACCACATCAGTGAGCTAGAAGACAAGGTAGAAAAAAATACCCAAGCAGAGCAACAACTGGAAAAAAATCTTAAAAAACAGAAGGAGAGCCTAAGGGAGCTTTGGGTCAACACGAAATGAAACATCTGCATAATAAGTGTACCAGAAGGAGAGGAAACTGAGCAAGCAATAGAAAATATGTTTGAAGAAATAATGACAGAAAACTTCCCTGATATTGGGAAGAAAAAAACTCACACAACTCCAGTAAGATCACAGAGTCCCAAACAAGATGAACTCAAGATTGCTGACACCAAGACACAGTATAATTAAATTGGTTAACACCAATGAGAAAGTAAGAATATTAAAGGCAGCCAGAGAGAGACAGAAAGTTACCTACAAGTGATCTACCATCAGACTATCAACTGATTTCTCAACAGAAACACATCAGGCCAGAAGAGAATGGAATGAAATATACCAGGTCATGTAAAGCAAGGGACTGAATCCAAGAACACTATACCCAGCAAGGCTGTCATTCAAAATTGAAGGTAAAATCATGAGCTTCACAGACAAAAAAGCCTAAGGAATTTTATTACCACCAAACCAGCAATGAAAGAAATGCAAAAGGGTCTGCTGTAAAAAGAAAAAATAGGAAGGGAAAAAGGAACATAGGCATAAAGAATAGAAATGATGACAAACACGTACCTAATCCTATCTAATAAAAGAGAAACATGGTAATTAGCCATACCTCCGCTACCCTTCCCATTGGCTAATCAGGGCGATATGCAAATTAACTGCCAGCCAAGATGGCGGCCGGCAGCCAAGCAGCTTGAAGCGAACATGAGGCTTGCTTGCTTCAGTGACGGAGGAAGCCAACATTCCTTGCCTGCCTTGCCAGCCTCTGAGCTTGCAGTTTGAAACATTGTTACAAATATAGAAGCTAGACAAAACCCCAGAAACCTGCTTTCAGCCAGCTGGGATCTCAGAGCTGGAGTTGAAACAGTGTTGTGAGTATAGAACCCAAACAAACCAGATACCTGCTTTCAGCAGCCGAGGCCTCAGAGCTGGAGCCAATCCTCAGAGCTAAAGCTGGCCCAGAATAAAAACAAAAAAAGAAAAGAAAAAAGGAGTGGTTGGGAGCTTCAGTCACCTGCCAGCCTGAAAACGGCCCTCAGCCCCTCACCCAGACTGGCCAGGCACCCCAGTGGGGACCCCCACCCTGAAGGGGGTGTGACCAGCTGCAGACATCCATCCTCCCCTCATCCAGGCTGGCCAGGCACCCAAGCGGGAACCCAACCTTGATCCAACACCCTTCAGGGCAAACCAGCCAGCCCCCACCCGTGCACCAGGCCTCTATCCTATATAGTAAAAGGGTAATATGCCTCCCGGCACTGGGATTCAGTGGAGCCGCGAGGCCTCCCGGCACCAGGATCAGCGTGACAGGGAGCAGTGCCCAAACCCCCTGATTGCTCTGCGGCTCTGTGTGTCACAGGGTGCGGCGCCCCAAACCCGCCCCCGCACGGGCCCTGCTCTGTGTGTGATGGGGTAGAGCCATAACCTTATCTCCCGAGGGGTCCCAGACTGCGAGAGGGCACAGGCCAGGTTGAGGGACCCCCCTCCCCCCGAGTGCACAAATTTTCGTGCACCAGGCCTCTAGTAATAATTATAATAATAATAATTTTAAATGTAAATAGAATAAATGCCCCAATAAAAAGACATATGGTAGCTGAGTGGATAAGAAAACATAACCCATATATATGCTGTCTACATATAATATATATGTCCTCAGAACAAAGGACTCACAACAGACTGAGAATGAAGGGACTGAAAAAAAATTTTCAGGCAAATGAAACTGAAGAAAAAAAAAAGCTGGGGTACAAATATTTATATCTGACATATTAGAACTAAAAGTGAAGACCATAACAAGAGTAAGGAAGGGCACTTCATAATACTAAAGGGAGCAATTCAACAAGAGGAAATAATTGTGGTAAAAATATATGTACCCAATGCAGAAGCACACAAATACAGAAAAAAACTTCTGGAAGATATCAAGGGAGAGATAGACAGCAATACAGTCATAGGAGGGACTTTAATATCCCACTAACACCACTGGATAAATGCTCTAAACAGAAAATCATCAAAGAAACAGCAATCCTAAATGAATCACTAGATCAGATGGAATTAATTGAAATCTTCAGAACATTTTACCCAAAAGCCACTGATATACATTCTTCTCAAGTGCACATGGGTCATTTTCAAAGATAAACCACATATTAGGACATAGGCAAAGTCTCTTCAAATTCAAGAAGATAGAAATCATATCAAGCATCTTCTCAGACATAATGGCGTAACATTCAAAATCAACTACAATGAAAAAAAATCAAACACGTGGAGGTTAAATAGCATGCTTTCAAACAATGATTGGTTTACCAAAGAGATAAAAGAAGAAATAAAAAAGCATCCTGGTAACAAATGACAATGAAAACAAAGCAATCCATAATCTATGGGATGCAGTGAAAGCAGTCTTGAGGGGGAAGTTGATAGCTCTACTGGCCAACCTCAAAAAAAAGAAAAATGGTAATAAATTATACAACCCTACAACTTAAAGAATTAGAAAATGAGCAACAAGAATAGTGCAACATAAGCCGAAGGAAGGAAATAATAAAGATCACAGCAGAAATAAAGTACATACAGAACCCCCCAAAAAAACGATACAAAAGATCAACAAAACTAAGAGCTGGTTCTTTAAAAGGATAAACAAGATTGATGAACCTCTAGCCAGGCTCACCATGAAGCAAAAGACAGGCCCAAATGAAAAAATCAGAAATGAAAGAGGTGAACCAATCCCACAGAAATACAGCAGATAACGAAAAAATTACTGTGAATAGCTCTATTACAATAAACAGGACAACCTAGACAAAATGGACATATTCTTAGAAAAAGGCAGGCTCCCAAAACTTAATCAAGAAGAATAAAAAAAACCTGAATAGGTTGATAGCTACCAAAGAAACTGAAGCAACAATCAAAATCTTCCAGCAAACAAAAGCCCTGTGGGACAGCTTCGTAGATAAGTTCTACCAAGCCTTCAAAGAAGAAATAAAACCTATCCTCTTCAGACTTTTCCAAAAAATTCAAGAGGAAGGCACACTTCTGAACTCTTTCTATGAAGCCAGCATTACTCTAACACCCAGAAGAGATAGAGACTCCACAAAGAAAGACTACTACAGGCCAATATCCTTGATGAACATAGATGCTACAATCCTCAACAAAATTCTAGCAAATCAGATCCAGCATTACATTAGAAAGATCATACACCATGACCAAGTGGGATTTATTCCAGGGATGCAGGATGGTCCAATATCCACAAACCAATAAATGTAATATATCACATAAACAAATTGAATGACAAAAATCACATAATCATGTGAGTCGATGAAGAAACAGCTTTTGACAAAATGCAACACCTTTTCCTGATAAAAACTCGCAGCAAGTGGGAAGAGGGATTATGCTTCAACATAATAAAAGCCTTATATGACAAACCTTCAGCCAACATCATACTCAATGGGCAAAAACTAAAATAATTTCCCATAAGAAGAGGAACAAGACAGGGATGCCCACTTTCACCACTCTGTTAGACATAGTACTGGAAGGGCTAGCCATCGTGAATAGACAAGAAGAATAAATACATGCATTCAAATTGGAAAAGAAGTCATAAAAATGTCCTTTTTTTCAGATGACATGATACTATACGTAAAAAACTCAAAAGACTCCACAAAAAACAACTACACTTAATAAATGAACTCAGCAATGTAGCCGGATACAAAATTAACACCCAGAAATATATTGCTTTTTTATAAACCAATAATGAACTCACAGAAAGAGAAACTTAAAAAACAATTTAATTTACTATTGCAAGAAAAAAAATTTAGATACCTGGGGATAAACTTAACTAAGGAGGTAAAAGACCTGATTCGACATTGAAAAAAGAGCTAGACTAAGGCATAAACAAATGGAAGAACATACCATTTTCATAGATTGGTAGAATCAATATCATTAAAATGTCCATACTACCCAAAGCAATCTACAAATTCAATACAATCTTCATTAAAACACCAATGGCATATTTCACACATCTAGAACAAACTTTCCAAAAATTCATCTGGAATATTAAAAGACCCCAAGTAGCCACAGCAATCCTGAGAAAGAAGAACCAAGTTGGAGGGACAACAATACCAGATATCAAGCTATATTACCAAGCAACGGTTCTCAAAACTGCCTGGTACTGGCACAAGAACAGACATATACTGGTAGACCAATGGAACAGAACAGAGAACACAGAAATTGACAC
>NW_006281980.1:56448-63492 GCF_000327345.1 Myotis davidii | reverse complement strand
AAACATGCTCAAAGTCACTAATCATTCTAGAGACGAAAATCAAAACAAGGAGATACAATCTCACACCTGTCAGAATGGCTATCATCAATAAATACACAAACAAGAGCTGGAGAGGATGTGGAGAAAAAGGAACCCTCTTGCACTGTTGGTGGGAATGTAGACTTGTGCAGCCACTGTGGAAAACAGTTTGGAGTTTCCTCAAAAATTTAAACATGGAATTTCAATTCAACCCAGTAATCCCACTTATAGGAATACATCCCAAGGAATCAGAAACACCAATCAGAAAAGATATATGCACTCCTATGTTCATAGCAGCACAATTTATAATAGCTAAGATTTTGAAACAACCTGAGTACCCATCAGCAGATGAGTAGATTAAAAAACTGTGGTACATCTACACAATGGAATACTATGCTGCTATAAAAATGAAGAAACTTGGCCTAACCGGTTTGGCTCAGTGGATTGAGTGTCAGCCTGTGGACTGAAGGGTCCCAGGTTCAATTCCGGTCAAGGGCATGTACCTTGGTTGTGGGTACATCCCCAGTAGGAGGTGTGTAGGAGGCAGCTGATCAATGTTTCTCTCGTCGATGTTTCTAACTTTCTATCACTCTCCCTTCCTCTCTGTAAAAAATCAATAAAATATATTTTTTAAAAAATAAAAAAACGAAGGAACTTTTACCATTTGCAACAGCATGGATGGAACTGGAGAGCATTATGCTAAGCGAAATAAGTCAGTCAAAGAAAGATAAATGTCACATGATCTCACTTATTTGTGGAATTTAATGAACAACATAAACTGATGGACAAAAATAGAGGCAGAGACATAGATGAACCGAACAGACCATAGAACTTCAGAGGTAAGGCAGGGGAGGGGAGGGACGGGAAAGTAAGAGATCAACCAAAGGACTTGTATGCATGCATATAAGCATAACCAATGGACACAGACATGAGGGTGGGCAAGGGCATGTGCTGGGGAATGTGTGTGGCTGGGGAGAAGTCAATGGAAAAAAAAAGGGAGGCATACTATGTACTACTATATGTAATACTTTAAACAATAAAGAATTTTTTAAGAAAAATGATTTTTTTCAGACTAATTTATAGACAGCATAATACTTTGTCTGCAATTTTTATTAGTAAAAATTAGTAATTTTTATCATCTGAATTATAAATACTTTGGATAAGATTCAAAAAATATTTTATGATGTGCTATATTTTTTTTTATTGTCTAACTAGAGGCCTGGAGCATGAAATTCATGCATGGGGGGGAGGTGTCTCTCAGCCCAGCCTTCACCCTCTCTAATCTGAGACCCCTCGAGGGATGTCCAACTGCCCATTTAGGCCCGATCCCTGTGGGCAGTCAGACATCCCTCTCACAATCCAGGACTGCTGGCTCCCAATTGTTTGCCTGCCTGCCTACCTGATTGCCTCTGACCACTTCTGCCTGCCAGCCTGATCACTCCCTTACCACTCCCCTGCCAGCCCAATTTCCCCTAACTGCCCTCCCCTGCTGGCCTGCCTGGTCACCCCTAACTGCCCTCTCCTGCTGGCCTGGTTGCCCCTAACTGCTCTCCCTTATTAGCCTGGTTCCCCCCCAACTGCCCACGCCTGCAGGCCTGGCCCCCGCTCAACTGTCCTCTCCTGCGGGCCTGGTCGCTCCAAACTGCCCTCCCCTCCCGACCTGGTCACCCCTAAGTCTCCTCCCCTGCAGGCTTGACCGCCCCCTACTGCTCTCCCTTTCAGGCCTGGCCCCCCCAATTGCCCTCCCCTGCTGGCCTGATCTCCCACAACTGCCCTCCCCTGCTGGCCATCTTGTGTTGGCCATCTTGTGTCCACAAGGGGGCGGCCATCTTTGACCACATGGGTGTGGCCATCTTGTGTGTTGGAGTGATAGTCAATTTGCACATTACCTCTTTATTATATAGGAAGATTTACATATGTCTCCTTTTCCCCCAATTGACACCCCCCGCAGCCATTCCCACCCTGAGCAAGCCCTCACCGCCCCAGAGTCTGTGTCGATTGGTTATGCTAATATGCATACATACAAGTCCTTTGGTTGATCTCTAATCCTCCACTCCCCTATCATTTGTCTCTGGATCTATTCTTGTTCATCAAATTATGTTGAACCCTATATTCCACATATAAGTGAGATCATGTGATATTTATCATTCTCTGACTGGCTTATTTCACTTAGCATAATGCTCTCCAATTCTATGCTGTTGCAAATGGTAAAAGTTACTTCTTTTTTATAGCAGCATAGAATTCCATTGTGCAGATGTACCACAGATTTTTAATCCACTCATCAGCTGATGGGCACATAGGCTATTTCTAAATCTTAGCTATTGTAAATTGCGCAGCTATTAACATAGGGGTGCATATATCCTTTTGTATTGGTGTTTCTGGTGTCTTAAAATATAGTCCTAGAAGTGGGATTACTGGGTCAAATGGCAGTTCCAGTTTTTACTCTTTGAGGAAACTACATAGTGTTTCCAGTTTGCATTCCCAATAGCAGTGCAAGAGGGTTCCTTTTTCTCCACATCCTGGTCAGTACTTGTCATTTGTTGATTTCTTGCTGATAGCCATTCTGACAGGTGTGAGATTCTACCTCATTGTTGTTTTGATTTGCATCTCTCAAATGATTAGTGACTTTGAGCATGTTTTCATATGTCTCTCGGCCTTCTGTATGTCCTCTTTCAAAAAGTGTCTATTTAGATCCCTTGCCCACTTTTTGATTGGATCATTCCTTTTGTTAACTTGTATGAGTTCTCTGAAAATTTTGGAGATCAAACCCTTATTTGAAATAGCATTGGCAAATATGTTCTCTCATGCAGTGGGCTTTCTTATTGTTTTGTTGATGGTTTCTTTTGCTATGCAGAAGCTTTTTATCTTGATGTACTCCCATTTGTTTATTTTCTTAGTCTCCATGCCCCCAAGGAACTGTGTCTGTAAAGATAGTGCTATGACATATGTCTCTTATTTTGCTGCCTATGGGGTCTTGTAGGATTTTTAGGGTTTCCCGTCTTACATTTATGTCCTTTATCCATTTTGAGTTTGTTTTTGTGTATGGTGTAAGTTTGTGATCTAGTTTCATTTTTTTTGCATGTATCTGACCAAATTTCCCAGCACCATTTATTGAAGAGATTGTCTTGACTCCATTGTATGCTCTTGCCACCCTTGTCAAATATTAATTGAGCATAATGGCTTGGATTGATTTCTGTGTTCTCTGGTCTGTTCCATTGGTCTACCATTATATGTCTGTCCTTGTGCCAGTACCAGGAAGTTTTGAGAGCCATTGCTTGGTAATATAGCTTGATATCTGGTATTGTCCCTCCAACTTGGTTCTTCTTCCTCAGGATTGCTGTGGCTATTGAGGATCTTTTTTATTCACCTTTTATTTCTTCTTGTTTGATCACTATGGCTGACCCTCTGATACTATATCGACCAGGAGTGGTTAAAATGGGCATCCCTGTTTTGTTCCTGTTCTTAGGGGAAATTAGTTTTGTTTCTGGCCATTATTATGATGTTAGCTGTAGGTTTGTTATATAAGGCTTTTATTATGTTGAGATATGATCCCTCTATTCCCACTTTGCTGAGAGTTTTTATCAAGATAGGGTGTTGGATTTATGAAATATTTTTTCTGCATAGATTAATATGGTTATGTGATTTTTGTCTCTCAGTTTGTTTATGTGATGTATCACATTTATTCATTTGTGAATATTGTGCCATCCTTGTATCCCTGGAATAATCCCACTTGGTCATGGTGTAATATATTTCTAATGTAATGCTAAATCAAATTTGCTAAAATTTTGTTGAGGATTTTAGCATCTATGTTCATCAAGGATACTGGCCTGTATTTTTCTTTTTCTGTGGTGTCTTCATCTGGTTTTCAGATTAGGGTAATGCTGGCTTCATAGAAAGAGCTTTGAAGTGTGCCTTCCTCTCAAATTTTTTGGAATAGTCTGAGGAGGATTGGTTTTAGTTTTTCTTTTAATGCTTGGAAGAACTCCCCTGTAAAGCTGTCCAGACCAGGGATTTTGTTTGCTGGAAGGTTTTTGATCGCTGCTTCAATTTCTTCAGTAGTTATCAGCCTATTCAGGTTTTTTTTAATTCTTCTTGAGTTTTGGGAGCTTGTCGTTTTCTAATATATCTATTTCATCTAGGTTGTCCATTTCGTTGGAATACAGTTGTTCATAGCATTTTTTCATTATTTGTTATATTTCTGTGGGATCTGTTGTTATTTCACTTCTTTCATTTCTGATTTTATTTATTTGGGTCCTCTCTCTTTGCTTCTAGGTGAGCCTGGCTAGAGGTTCATCAATCTTCTTTATCCTTTCAAAGAAACATCTCTTATTTTTGTTGATCTTTTGTAGTGTTTTTTTGGTCTCTATGTCGTTTATCTCTGCTCTGATATTTATTATTTCCTTCCTTCTACTTACGTTGGGCTTTTCTTGTTGCTCTCTTTCTAACTCTTTGATTTATAGAGTTGAATAATATATTACCATTTTTCCTTGTTTTTTGAAGTAGGCCTGGAGAGCTATGAACTTCCCTCTCAGGACTGCTATCACTGTGTCCCATTGATTTTGGATTGCTGTGTTTTCACTGTCATGTGTGCCCATGATAGTTTTATTACTTCTTTTAGCTCTTTGGTAACCCAATCATTGTTTAAAGGATGCTGTTTAGCCTCCAGGTGTTTCTTTCTTATTGTTTTTTATTGTAGTTGATTTCTAGTTTTATGCCATTGTGTCTGAGAAGATGCTTGATATGATTCCTATCTTTTTTATTTTGAAGAGACTTTGCCTGTGTCCCAATATGTGGTCTGTATTTGAAAATGATGCATGTGCTCTTGAGAACAATGTATAATCTATGGCTTTGGCGTGGAATATTCTGAAGATGTCAATTAATTCCGTCTGATCTAGTGAGTCATTTAGGATTGATGTTTCCTTGCTGATTTTTTGTTTACAGGATTTGTCCAGTGGTGTTAGTGGGGTATTCAAGTCCCCTATTATGACTGTATTGCTGTCAACTCTCCCTTGATATCCTCCAGAAGTTATTTTATTTATTTGGGTGCTTCTGTATTGGGTGCATATATGTTTACCAGAGATATACCTTCTTGTTGAATTGCTCCCTTTAGTATTATGAAGTGGCCTTCCTTATCCCTCATTATCACCTTCACTCTGAGGTCTAATTTGTCAGATATAAGTATTGCTACCCCAGTTTTGTTTTTATTTCCATTCACCCAAAAAACCTTTTTCATCCCTTCACCATCAGTCTGTGTGAGTCCTTTGTTCTGAGGTGGGTTTCTTGTAGACAGAAGATATATGGGTCATGTTTTCTTATCCACTCAGTTACCCTATGACTTTTGATTGGGGCACTTCATCCATTTACATTTGAAGTTATTATTGATAGGTACTTGTTTGTTGCCATTTTTATTCTTTATGCCTGTATTCCTTCTTTTTTTCCTATATCTGCTTTTTACAGCAGACATTTTGGCATTTCTTGCATTGCTGGTTTGGTGGTAATAAACTCCTTTGGACCTTTTTTGTCTGTGAAGCTTCTGATTTCACCCTCAATTTTGATTGATAGCCTTGATGGATACAGTATTCTTGGATTCAGACCCTTGCTTTGCATGACTTTGTATATTTATGTCCATTCTTTTCTGGCCTGATGTGTTTCTGTTGATAAATCAGTTGATAGTCTGATGGGAGATCCCTTGTAGGTAACATTCTATCTCTCTCTGGCAGCCTTTAAGATTCTTACTTTGTTGCTGGTTTTTCCAATTTATTTATAATGTGTTTTGGTGTAGGTCTTTTGGGGGTTTACCTTGTTTGGGACTCTGTGAGCTTCTTGGACTTGTGAGAGTTTTTCTTCCCTATATCAGGGATGTGTTCTTTCAATATTTCTTCAGACAGGTTTTCTAGTCCTTGCTCAGTTTCCTCTCCTTCTGTCACCCCTATTATGCGGATGTTGTTTCATTTTGTGTTGTCCCAAAGTTCTCTTAGGCTCTCCTCCTATTTTTTAAGTTTTTTTTCAAGCTGCTGCTCTGCTTGTGTATTTTTTCCTACCTTGTCTTCTAGGTCACTGATGAAGTCCCACTACTTCTAGTCTACTGTTGATGCTTTCTATTGAGTTTTTTATTGTAGCGATGTCATTTTTGATATCTTCTT
This sequence comes from Myotis davidii, assembly GCF_000327345.1. Lineage (NCBI taxonomy): Eukaryota > Metazoa > Chordata > Mammalia > Chiroptera > Vespertilionidae > Myotis > Myotis davidii. The sequence goes on along the minus strand of NW_006281980.1, from coordinate 57,331 downwards.
GGTTCTTCTTCATTTCCTCTTGGTTCTTACACACATTGTTGAATTTGTCTCCCAACCTTTTCAGTGTCCTTATGACCATTGCTCTGAATTCTTTCTGTGACATATTGCTTGCCTCCTTCATTTACTCCTTATGACCATTGCTCTGAATTCTTTCTGTGACATATTGCTTGCCTCCATTTCATTTACTACCTTTTCTGGTGATTCCTCTTTTTCTTTCATATGTGGGCTATTTGTCTCCCTGTGATTGTTCCTCTCAGCGTGTCTGGTTATGTAGCTGTTTCTCTCCTGCATTGACTTAAAGTCACAAAATACAACACAAGAAGTCACAATGCACAGGGCATCAAATACAAATGTATTCACAATACTAATAACCCCAAACAAAGGTGACCACCAGAATAAAGAGAATTAGTGAATAGAAAAGATTGCAAAAATGATATTGAGAAAGGAGAATAATATAAGAGACAGAAGAGAAGAAACAAGAAGTGGAAAAATATATATGTATATGGGGAATAAACTCCAATAAGACAACACCTAATCCAAAAAATGTAAACAACAAACATCCAGAGATGAACGCAAACAATAAACAACAACTAATTCAAAAAAATTCAAAGAACAAACACCCAAACAACAAATACCCAGATAAATCTGAGGAGGCAGAACTTATTTCCAGAAGGTAAGGTAAAGGAATTAAATGAATGGGGAAATAGCCACAGTTCAGTATAGAGGAGGTAGAAATAGAATGATTGTATAAGAAGAAAAGTAAAAAACAAAATACTAAAAAAAAAAGTAGAATAATTGGAAAAAATAATAATTGAAAAAAATATATTAAGATATGTGTATATATAAAAGAAAATTTATATATAAAAATTTTCCCCTTTATCTC
>NW_006281980.1:46800-52174 GCF_000327345.1 Myotis davidii | reverse complement strand
TGTAGCGATGTCATTTTTGATATCTTCTTGGTTCTTCTTCATTTCCTCTTGGTTCTTACACACATTGTTGAATTTGTCTCCCAACCTTTTCAGTGTCCTTATGACCATTGCTCTGAATTCTTTCTGTGACATATTGCTTGCCTCCATTTCATTTACTACCTTTTCTGGTGATTCCTCTTTTTCTTTCATATGTGGGCTATTTGTCTCCCTGTGATTGTTCCTCTCAGCGTGTCTGGTTATGTAGCTGTTTCTCTCCTGCATTGACTTAAAGTCACAAAATACAACACAAGAAGTCACAATGCACAGGGCATCAAATAAAAACCAACAACTAATCCAAAAAATGCAACAACAAATACTCAGAAAAGAAGGATGGAAGCTGAATCTGAAGAGGCAGAGCTCATTTCCAAAAAGTAAGGTAAAGAAATTGAATGAATGGGGGAATAGCCACAGTTCAGTATAGAGGAGGTAGAAATAGAATGATTGTCTAAAGAAGAAGAGTAAAAAACAAAACACTAAAAAGAGAAAAAAATATATATAAATAATTTTCCCCTTTCTTTAATCTATCTACTTTGTATTCATTTACTATTGGAAAAGGAGAATAGAGAGTAGATAGGCCTGAGTTGGTGATTGGAATCAATTAAGCTATTAGTAGAAGAGAAAAGGTGAGGAGAGGAAAATCAGAAGCAAACACACACACACACACACACACACACACACACACAACAACAACAACAACAAAAGGAAAAAAAAGCAAACTAACCAACAGTCAAACAAACAACAAGAAGACAGAAAGAAAAAAAAAAGGGAAAAAGAGAGGAAGAAAAATAATTTGGATAGTGAAGAAAGAGAAGAGATAAGTGTGCATGGACTTGGAGCAGGGGAGAGGAAATTAGAAATCTGAGTAAGATCAATTTTTAACAGGGAGTAAAAACAAAGGATAAAGAAAACTAAAGCAGGAAAGGGGGAAGAGAAACAGGATGATAAAGAGGAAAAGTGAGGAAGAGAGTGTTAGCATAAAGGAAAAATTGAGATAGAGTAAAATAATGCTAAAAGAAAAAATGTAGAACACTAATCCTAATATAAAACAAAATAAAACTTTTGAAAAGGTAAAGTAATACTAGTAATAATAATAATTAAAAATATAATTAAAAAAGTAAAATCAAGTGAGAAAAAAATTGGTTTCTTAAGTAAAATATAAAAAATAAAAAAGTGAAGTAGTGAAGGTCGTTCACTTCCTCTGCTGTTCTGCTTGGCATGTCTGTTTCCTGTCAGGTAGTCAGCACAGTATTGAAATTCCCTTTGATCCACTGCTCCTCTGTGTCATAAGCCACAATCCTGTTTTCAAGCAGGTGGGATCTCTCTGCTCCCTTTGTTTCTTAGCCTGCCTTTAGTTGTATTTACACAAGAGTCAATTTATGATACAACCCCTGGGTGGCAGTGTTTCTGTATTAATATCCAGGGCTAAAAGGCCCCTCTACCCAGTGTTTAGATTTTTTTTCCCTGCCACACTTAATACTGGGTTAGAAGGAAGGACTGCGCCAGAGCTGGTTTCCTGTTCATCTCTCCCCACTCTGATCCCCAGTTTCCACAAAAACAACTTTCTCCTGCAGTCTAGGTGAGTTTCTTTAATTGGAAGATCCTATGTACTGGACTTAGCAAGCAAAAGCAAGGAGTTAAAAAGGAAAAAAGCCAAAGCCGACTCGCATCTTTTTCCCCTGGCACTGCACAGCCAGTATAGAAATTCAGGCTGCCTTTCTGGGCCCAGCCCAGCTGTGGACTAATATTTAGAGTCCCCTTCTCCCAGCAGCCCTGTGTACCCTCTTCCATATTTGAGGCCTACACTGACCCCAACAGCCACGGATTTTGTGAGGCACATTCTTCCTTTAGACTCTAGTCCTCGCTGTGTGCATTTCTCCCTCCAGCCTGGATCCCAGATCTCACCTTTCTCTAGGCAATATCTGACCTTTCCATCAATGGATTGCCTCACCAGCTATGTTTAATTTGCCAATTCCAGGTGGGTGTTGTTCGATTCAGCTGTTCCTTCTATCTGCTCTGTGAGAAGGCGCATTACTGGCTGTTTATTCAGCACCGCTTTGTCTCCTCCTGGATAAACTTTTCAGGTGCCTGCGGCTGGGGATGCTGGAGTCCCGGTGTTCGTGGGTTTGCAGCTTAGGCAGCTGGTCCCTGGGTGTTGTGGTTGTAGGGTCTCAGGAGGTACCCGAGGTCTCCCCAGTTGATGGTAAGGCTGGGCTTCTGATCACAGCCGGTCTCCCCTTCAAGATGGCATGGTCTCTGGCAGAGCTGGCCACTCTGGGAGAGATTTCAGCAGCAATAGAGGCTTCCCAGCCAGGGGAGCCCAGTTCGCCAGTCCCCAACAGTCTTTTGGTATATGGCTGTCCCACTCTCATAAATACAGACACTCCCCCTACATCCACTCTCCTTTCGTTCTCTAACTTACACACTATCTTGCAGCCTGCCATCCTGTCAGCAGGCATCTTGGATCTCATGCGTCATATCTTTTAAGCAGATGTATTTCTTTGCTTAATTGGGATCATTGTCTTTTGAATAAATTACAGGATGCATTGAAAATAAAAAATATTTTATTGTAAAATTATGAGAAAATGTGACCAGTGGCTTTAAATGGTTAATAAAAGTATATTAGGCAAGGTAAATTAAGATGTAGAAAAATCCCTAAAACTTACATTCCTTTATTGAACTGTGACTCATTTCTAAAAACACTTATAATAGCATCTCTGCACTCAAGGAGAGAACTAGAAAATGACCATCTCTGTAAACAATAAACTTACTCTTTTCATTGTACCACAAGGAGCAACGGGAAGAGCCTAATACTTGAGGCCCTGTGAATTTGGGTTCAAATCCTAGTTTTCTGATACAGCCACACCCAGATTCTACCCTGAATAAGATGAAGGATTAAAATAATCTGATTAGTCCCTGGGAGTTAAAAGGATCTGGCCTATAGAGGGGTTTTCTGTCCCAGCAACAAAAAACAAAAAAACAACAACAAAATCAGACATTCCAGAAAACTGGGATCTTAAGCCAGCCAAAGGAATGACATTTCAATTTTTCATTTTTATTTTTTTATTATTATTTTGTTAATTTTTTTTGCTATTTTCTTTGTTTTCCCTTGTTTTTTTGTTGTTGTTTTTTTATTATTTCTTTGTTCTCCTTTTTTTGTTTGTTACTTTATTTCCTACTTCTTTTCACATTATTATTTCAACCACGTGAGCTGCAGACACATGAGCGGTGTGCTCTTGTCCAGGGAGCATCAGCCCCGTGAGCAGCCTGCCTTGAGCTTAAGAGCAGCAGCCTCATGTGGCCTGCCTCTGTCCAAGGAGCAGCAGCTGTGTGAGTGGCCCGCTTCCCCATCCAAGGAGGAGCAACCACACGAGCAGTCCGACCTGTCCAAGGGCCGCAGCCGCATGAGCAGCTGCACTAGTCCGAGGAGCAAGAGCTGCACAAGCATCTTGCCCTCGTCTGAGCAGCAGCAGCCACACAAGCAGCCTACCCAATCTGAGGAACAGCAGCTGTGTGAGCAGCCCACCCCCATCTGAAGAGCAGCAGTTCTGTGAGTGGCCCGTTCCAATTCAAGGAGCAGCAGCAGGCCACCCTGGTCCGAGGAGAAGCAGCGACACGAGCAGACCACCCACAGCCAAGGAGTGGCAGCCCTGCGCAGCACACACCGGACCGAGGAGCAGAGCCACAACAGCCTGCACCTGCCCGACAAGCACCAGCCGGGTGAGTGGCACGTCCCCATCTGAAGAGGAGCAGCCATGTGTGCAGCTCACTCCCATCCAAAGAGCAGCAACCTCGCAAGCAGCCCACCCCCGTCCGAGGAGCAGAAGACTTGCAAACAACCTGTCCACGTCCAAGGAGCAGTAGCCCCACAAGCAGCCCACCACATCAGAGGAACAACAGCAGCATGCAGCCAGCCCCCATTCAAGGATCAGCAGCCACATTGGCATTACACCCCTGTTCAAGGAGTAGCAGCTGCATATGCAGCCCGCCCCCATCCAAGGAACAGCAGCCTCATGATCAACACACCCTCTATCTGAGGAACAGCAGCTGTGTGTGAAACCTCCTCCCACCAGCCAGAGGAGCCACCACAGCTGTGAACAGCACCCACCAGAGGAGCTGCTGCCAACTGAGGAGCAGTTGCTACCACAACCACCCAAGGAGCAACCACAGCCCGAGGAGCCACTGCCACCCAAGGAGCAGCCCCTGAATGACTCAACATCTAGATGTGTCAGTGAGATCAAACATGGGTAGACAAAGAAACCCCCAAAGGAAAAAAAAGGACCCGCCAGAAAAGCAGCTAAGTGAAACCGAGGCATGCAGCATGACAAAAAAAAAAAAATTCAGATTAAGGGTCCATACGAATGATAGGGGTGCCAAAACAACAGAAAGAGGAACAACGGTTAGAAAACATATTTGAAGAAATAATATCAGAAAACTTCCCTAAGGCGGGGAAGAAAAAAGTCACACAAGCACAGAGAGTCCCAAACAAGGTGAACCCGAAAAGGCCCACACCAAGAATACTCTATCCAGCAAGGAAAATTGAAGGGGAAATAAGAAGCTTCACAGACAAAAAAAAAAAGGCAAAGGGAGTTTCTCACCACCAAGCCAGCAATGCAAGAAATGCTAAAGGAACTAGTGTAAAAAGAAGAAATAAAAAGCTAAGAAAGAAAACAGGCACAAAAAATAGAAATGGCTACAAACAAGTACCTTTCAATAATAACTTTAAACATAAATGGACTGAATGCTCCAACCAAAAGACACTGAGTGGGTGAATGGATAAAAAAACATGATCCATATATATGCTGTCTACAAGAGACCCACCTCAGAACAAGGGACTCACACAGACTGAAAGTGAAGGGATGAAAAAATATCTTTTTATTTAAAAAAGAAGTAAAACTGTCCTTATTTGCAGGGGTAGCAATACTTATATCAGACAAAATGGACCTCAAAGTGAAGGCCATAACAAGAGATAAGGAAGGCCACTTCATAATACTAAAGGGATCAATACAACAAGAGGGTATAACACTGATAAACATTTATGCACCCAATGCAGGAGCATCCAAATACATTAAAAAAAATGCCTGAAAGATATCAAGGGAGAGATTGACAGCAATACAATCATAGTAGGGAACTTTCATACACCAATGACAACACTGGATAAATCCCCTAGACAAAATATCAGCAAAGAAACAAAAATCCTAAATGACTCACTGGATCAGATGGACTTAATTGACATCTTCAGAACATTTCACCCCAAAGCCATGGAATATACATCTTCTCAAGTGCTCATGGGACATTTTCAAATATAGACCACATATAGGGTCACAAAGTCTCCCAA
>NW_006281980.1:23241-43978 GCF_000327345.1 Myotis davidii | reverse complement strand
AAGAGATCAACCGAAGGACTTGTATGCATGCATATAAGCATAACCAATAGACATAAGACACTGTGGGATAGGGGAGGCCAGGGGATTGTCAAGGGCGGGAAAATAAAGGAGACATATGTAATACTCTTTGTAATACTTTAAGCAATAAAACAATTTTTTAAAAAGGAAATACTTATGCTTTTCAGAAGTTTTATAGGAAATATATGTCTGCATATGTGCATAACCCATAGCCACAGATTCAGGGTTCTGAAATCCTGGGGCCAAGGGTTAGGACAGGCTAGAAGGGGTCAATGGGGGAAAAAGGAAACATATGTAATACTTTCAACAATAAAGATTTTTTAAAAAAGTCCCAGTTTTCTAATTTATTAGCTATGTGACTTTGGACCAGTTGCTTAATCATGATGAACCTCAGTTTTTTCAACAGTATGATTGTATAATAATAGTATTGTACATGCCTGTTATGATAATTTAATTATAAAGTGGAATAATCCAAAGTACTCACCATGCCTGGTACTCACTCAATGTTGACTCTTAGGACTGTGGTGGGAAATAAATGAGAAATGTCAAGCCCCTGGCATATTGTAGGCATTCAATAAAGAGTAGCTCTCATAGGGAATAAGTGGCTGTAAATATAAAGTCATGGAATTAGAAGGATTTTAAGATGCCTTCCAACAAAGTTGGAGACATGGGTTGTTCCTGACTTTAATTTAAGAAGATCCAAATCATATCAAGTGTCTTCTCTGACCACAGTGGCATGAAACTAGAAATCAATAACAAGAGGAAAACTGAAAAATTTATAAATGTGAGGAAGTTAAACAACACTGTCCTGAAAAACAATAAATCAAAGGAGAAATAAAAGGGAGGGAAAATAAAATTTTTATTGAGACAAAAATGGTAGCACAAATGTGAGAACTTGTGGAATGTGGAAAAGCAGTTCTTACAGGGAAGTTCACAGCAGTAAATGCCTGCATTAAAAAGAAAGAGAAATCACAACTAAACAACCTAACTTTATGCCTTAAGGAACTAGAGTTAGAAAAAACACACTGAGCCCAAAGTTAACAGAAGAAATGAAATAATAAAGATTAGAGAAGAAATAAAAGACATACAGAACAGAAAAATAATCAAAAAGATTAACCACTAGGAGTTGGTTTTGTGAAAAGATAAACAAAACTGACAAACCCATAGCTAGATTAACCAAGGAAAAAAGATAAAGGACCTAACTCAACAAAATTTTAAATGAAAAAGGAGACATTATAACTGACTAGAGGCCTGGTGCATGAAAACCATGCACTGGGCGGGGGGTGGGAGGAGGATCAGCCTGGCCTGCGCTCTCTCACAGTCCAGGACCCCCTCAGGGGATGTCTGCCCACCGGCTTGTGACTTGATGGCCTTCTGTGGCTGCTGCACAACCTGCTGCTTGAGCTTCAGCAGCTGCTGCATGTGCACGGCCTGGGCCACCATGTCTGACCTGCGAATACCATCAAGTGGGTGAGTCACGCACAGAGGCAGGCTCACCCTGAGTTCCCTGCGCTTCACTGAGTCACTGAGTTGTTCAGACTGACTTCCTTTTATAGAGAACTGCACCCCTTGGGGGATGTAGCAGTGTGCCAAGCAGCAGGTGGCCAGGGAGGAGTCTGAATTGAGGCCAGGTGCAGTGCCACTCACACTCATCCCGGCCCACTGCGCCTGCTGCTGCCACTCAGTAGTGCTACCGTGGAGTCTGGAGAGGCTCCCGCTGTGGCAGCTGTGCTCACCAGCCAGGAACCCAGCTTCTGTCTGAGCAGTGCTCCCCCTGTGGGAGCACACTGACCACCAGGGGGCAGCTCCTGAATTGAATGTATGCCCCCTGGTGGTCAGTGCACATCATAGCGACTGGTCTTTTCAGTCATTCCACCATAAATGTCGCTTAGTCTTTTATATTATATATAGATAACACAGAAATTCAAATTATCGTAAGTGGCTAATATGAACAGCTATGCGCCAACAAACTAAACAGCCTAGAAGAAATGGAAAAATTCTTAAAACATACAACTTACCAAGACTAAACCAAGAAGAAATAGACAATATAAATAGACCAATTACAAGTAAAGAGACTGAATCAGTAATCAAAAATCTCCTCTATGCACTGTTGTTGTGAGTGCAGATTGGTACAGCCATTGTGGAAACAGTATGGAGTTTCCTCAAAAAATTTAAAATGGAATTACCTTATGACCCAGGGATTCCACTTCTGGGAATATATCTGAAGAATCTCAAAAAACTGATTTCAGAGAAATCAGTTCAGAGAAACACGCTTATGTTTGTTGCAGTGTTATTTACAATAGCCAATATTTGGAAGCAGCTAAGTGCCCATCAGTAAATTAGAAGATAGAAAAGCTGGGATTCATTTACAAATATAATATCACTTGGCCATAAAAACAGAAGGAAATTTTACCTTTTGCAACAGCATGTATGGACCTAGAAGGTATTATACTAAGTGAAATAAGCCAGTCAAAGAAAAACAAGTACAATATGATTTAACTTATATGTGGAATCTAATGAACAAAATAACCTAACAAACAAAATAGAAACAGAATCATAAATACATAGAAGAGATTGACAGCTGTCAGAGGGGTGAGGGGTTGTCGGGTTGAGTGAAAAGGTAAAGGGATTAAGAAAAGAAGAAAAAACACATAGACACAGATAACAGTATTGTGATTGCCAGAATGAAAGAGGGGTGGGGAAGATGGAAGAAGGCAAAGTGGGGTATAAATGGTGGTGGAAAAAAGACTTTACTTTGGGTGGTGAGTGCACAAGCCAGTACATAGATGATATGCTATTGAATTGTACACTTGAAAACTGTATTGTTTTTATTAACCACTGTCACGCTCAATAAACTCAATTTAAAAAATCTCCCAATGAAGAAAAGCCCAGGACCAGATGGTTTCACTGGTGACGTTTATGAAACATTTAAAGAATTAACACTGCCCTAACCGGTTTGGCTCAGTGGATAGAGCATCGGCCTGCAGACTGAAAGGTTCTAGGTTCGATTCCAGTCAAGGGCATGTACCTTGGTTGCGGGCACATCCCTAGTAGGAGGTGTGCAGGAGGCAGCTGATCGATGTTTCTCTCTCATCGATGCTTCTAACTCTCTATACCTCTCCCTTCCTCTCTGTAAAATATCAATAAAATATATTTTTTAAAAAAAGAATTAACACCAATCTTTCTCAAAACTCTTCCAAAAAATCAAAAAGGAGGGAGAACTTTCTAGCACACTGAGCCAAGATTGTCCTGATACCAAAGCCAGAAAAAGACATGAAAGCTACAGAGCAATCCTATATAATAAAAGCCTAACATTCAAATTGTTTGACCAGGAGTTCAACTGCTTGCTATGATGTGCGCTTACCAGAAGGGTGCAGCATGGAACAGAGTGGGCGTCAGTGTTGCGGCGCTGGCAGTGGGCAGCAGTGGAGGCACTGTTGGCCCCAATGGGTCTCAATGAGAGCAGGACTGCAGTAGAATGGTGAAGCAGGTAAGTGGGTGATGCCAGGCCAAGGCAGGTGCGAGCAGGAGCCTGATCGCCCTGCCGATCACCCCACAGAGGGCGACCAGCAGTTGGCAGGCACTGAAAGCCTTATTGGGGCCAAGACCTGGGCTGGGATGGGGATGTGGGGGTGGGTGGTGGCAATCAACCACCCGCGGCACCTGAGCGGATGGCTGTGACCACTCACTGGCTACCTGAAGGCCAGGGTGATGGGGACAGAGATGTAGTGAGAATGCAGGGTGTCCCTGAGCTCACTCTCACTCCCCCTGCTTCCCTCTCCTGGGATGCCAGGGCTCGCACGTCGGGGACCCCCCTCACCCTGCACTCAGGTGCCAGGTACTTGGGAGGAGCCCTGTACCCTCTGAGTGAGCTGGGCTGCAGCCACCAGGACCACAGGGGGGCTATTTGGGCTCCTGTGGGTTCACGCAGGAGCCGGTCTGTGAGGCTAGCAGGAGAGAGTGTGCTTCCCGCCTGGCTTCCATGTGGCACTGCTGGGAGGCCCAGAGGGCCCACCCTGTGCCCCAGCCCTTGGTGTCTGGCCGCACTCACCACATCTCCATATGGAAACTTGGGCGCCATGAATCAGGCGGAGGGGAGCACGCGGGTCTTCCCAGGACCCAGAGGTCAGCTGGGACCTGCCCTTCCACGCCAGACATTCATGCCTTGATCACCAACCAGGCCTAGGGACTGCACCCCTGCACGAATTTTGTGCACCGGGCCTCTAGTATCCTGATAAATATAAATGCAAAAATTCTCAATAACATAGTAGCAAACTGAATTCAGCAGCACATTTAAAAGGATCACATATCACAATCATGTTGGATTTATCCCTAGGATGCAATAATTATTTAACATCCACAAATCAATCAATGTGATACATCATATTATTAGAATAAAAGAAAAGAATCATATTATCATCTCAATAGACCTGGAAAAAGCATTTGACAAAATTCAATATCCATCCATTTAAAAAAAAACTCTTAACGAATTAGGAACAGAAGGAACATATCCTATATAATAAAAGGCTAATATGCAAATAGACTGAACAGCAGAACAACCAAATAACTGGTCGCTATGGTGTGCACTGACCACCAGGGGGCGTGTGTGGAACATGGTGGGTGTCTGCAGCAGGTGGCAGAACACCGAACAGGTGGGCGTCAGCCACAGCGGTATGGTGGAGCAGGTGAGTGGGGGCATCAGACCAACGGAGGGCGCTGGTCGTTGTCATCAGGGCAAGCCTCTGGTGGTTACTGAAAATTCTTTGCTCCTCCTGCTAGTGCCAGCCTCACTTGTACCCACTTCCGGCACCAGAGCCACTGCTCACACCCACTGCCGGTGCCCAGAGCGGGCCCCAATCACTCGGCACCATCAGCTGGTGCAAGTGGCAGCTGCCAGCTCCAATCACAGGGACTCTCCACCTCCCCCTGTTCCTGAAGGGCAATTGGGCAGCAGCCTCCACTCACACCCACTGATGGCGCTGGCCCCAATAGCTCTGCGCTGTCAGTGGGTACAAGCCGGGCCGCTGTCGTCAGCACACGGGAGTGGCAGTGGCAGGTGCAGGGCTGCTAGCAGACAGGGGACCAGGAGCCATGGCAGGAGGGGCCGGGTAGGGGTGCGGAGGATGGGCCGAAATCAGCCCCTGTATCCATCACAGCCTCACAGCCCACAGTTCCTTGAATTCATGCACTTGGCCCCTAGTCTCATAATAAAGGCCATATATGTCAAGCCATAGCAAACATTATGCTCAATAGTAAAAGTTTGAAAGTTTTTCCTCTTAGATCAGAAACAAGACAAGGGCGCTCACTCTTACCATTTTTATTCAACATAGTATTAGAAGTCCTACCCAGAGCAATCAGGCAAGAAAAAAAAATAGATAGAAGTCATCAAAATTGGAAAGAAAGAAGTAAAATTCTTCATTTGCAGATGACATTACTTTATACATAAGAGACTCAATCAAAAACTTTATTTCAGTAAAGTTGCAGAATACAAAATTAACATACAAAAATCAGTAGCATTTCTATAATGACAAATTTTCAGAAAAAGAAATAAAGAAATAATCACATATACAATAGCATAAAAATGAAATATTTAGGAATAAATTTAGCTGAGGAGATAAAAAATCTCTACTCTGAAAACTACTAGGCATTGATGAAAGAAATAAAAAACACAAATAAATGGAAAGGCATTCCGTATTCATGGATTGGAAGAATTAATAGTGTTAAAATGCCAATACTAGCCAAAAAAATCTATATATTCAATCAATCTTTATCAAGATTCTAATGTCATTTTTTACAGAAGTAGAATAAAACATTTCTAAAATGTATATGGAACCACAAAAGACCCCAAATAGCCAATGAAATCTTGAGAAAGGAGGCAATAAACTTCCTGATTTCAAGTTATACTATAAAGCTGTAGTCATCAAAACAGTATGGTACTCGCATAAAAACAGACAGATTGGCCAAGAAAAGAATAGAATAAAGAGCCTAGAAATAGGCCATTTATGTATAGTCAACTAATATCTTGCAAGGGAGCCAACAATACTCAATGAAGAAAAGACAGTCTTTTCAATAAATTATGCTGGGATAATTGGATATTCGCATGTAAAAGATTGAAACTGGACCCATATCTTACACTACCCACAAAAATTAACTCAAAATGGATTAACGACTTGAAACCATGAAACTGCTAGAAGAAAATAGGAATAAATATCCTTGACATAGGTCTTAGTAATTATTTTTTTAATATGACAAGCAATAAATTCAAAAATTACAACAAATTTTAAAAGCATCTGCACAGCAAAAGATACCATCAACAAGACAACCTATGAAATGGGAATATGTATTTGCAATTCATATATCAGATAAGGTGTTAATATCTAAAATATATAAGGACTCATACAACTGAGTAGCAAAAAACAAATAACCCAATTTAAAAATGGGAAAAGGACCTAAATATATCTTTCCAGAGATATACAAAAGACTAATAGGTACATGTAAAGGTGTTCAACATCACTAATCATTAGGGAAATGCAAATCAAAATCACAATGAGTTGTCACCTTACACCTGCCACAATGATTATAATAATAAAAAAAAGACAAGAAATAACCAGCATTGGCCAGGATTTGGAGAAAAGGAAACACTTGTGCATTGTTGGTGGGAATGTAAATTGATGCAGCCACTATGGAAAACAGTATGGAGGTTCCTCAAAAAATTGAAAATAGAACTACCATATGATCCAGCAATTCTGGGTATTTATCTGAAAGGAAAAGAAAAACCACTAACTCAAAAAGAAATATACCCCCATGTTCATTGCAGCATTGTACCAAAGAATAACAAGCCTGAGCCAAGAGGACTGTGCCTGACTGTCCTGTCTCTCCTGCTTCAGGACCATAGAGAAAGATATGGAAACAATCTAAGTGTCCATCAGAGGATAAATGGGTAAAGAAACTGGTATCTATATACAATGGAATATTATTATGCCACAAAATAAAAACAAAGGAAATCCTACCATTTGCAACAACGTGGATAGGCCATGAGGGCACTATGCTAAGTGAAATAAGTCAGACAGAGAAGGACAAATACCACATAATCTCACTTAAATGGGGAATCTTAAAAAATAAAATTTAAAAACCTCATAGACAAAGAGATCAGACTTGTGGTTACCAGAGGTGAAGGATAGGGGGGTTGAGGAAATAGGAGAGCCATGGTCAGAAGGCACAAACTTCCAATTATAAGATAAATAAGTACTAAGGATGTAATGTACAACATGATGACTATAGCTTACACTGCTCTATGATACATAGAAAAGTTATTAAGAGAGTAGATCCTAAGAGTTCTAAATTCAAGAAGAAATTTTTTTTCTTTTCTTTTTGTTGTATCTATATGAGAAAGATGGATATTAGTGAATCTACTGAGGTTATCATTTCACAGTACATGTAAATCAAATCATGATGCTGTGCACCTTAAATTTATACAGTGATGTATATCAATTATTCTTCAATAAACTGGGGGAAATATGCCCTCCAACCCCTTGCAGGATACCATTGCCCAGTCCATAAAGGGAGGTATTTGGAGTGAAAATCTCTGGATGGTAGCTGTAACTATCAAAGAACCATAAGCATGAGCCAAGAGGGACTGTACCTGATTGTCCTATCTCTCCTGCTTCAGGACCATAGAGAAAAGACTCCACAGTTCATCCATCCCATACTCTCCACATGTACCCTAAAGAATACATAGATCCATGTAAACTCACATGAATACAGAACCTAACTGACCACAGGACGGGTGGCCACATGGAGTTTCTGTTCTGCTTGCATTTTATGACTTCCTCCTAGTAAGGACCAAATAGTAATAGATGGGTTTTGTATCCCTAGTTCCCTTTCTCCATCCAACATAATTCTAACTACCATTTTCATTAGAAAAGTGTTTATTCAATATACTGAGCTGATATTTTTGTTCCAAAAAATGATCATTGTTTAAACAGTAGGAAGAGATGTTTTCATTAGGAAGCAGAGCAGTGATGTTTAAAATATTGTGAAGCTCATGTGGCCAATGGTAGGCAGTATGGCTGAGGGTACACACCCCATTTGTGGTGGCAGAGATATTCAGGGCTGCAGAGAAGCAGTGTTAAGAAGCAGCACTGAATGGAGAAAGGAGTGACAGCACTGAATGGAGGAAGGCAACAGCCAGCTAAGAAACAGAGCACTGAAATGGACAGAAGAGAACTAATTACTCAAAAGAGGGATGTTCCTGTATAATTTCTGTCTATACAATGAGCATTCATTATTTGGAAAGAGGCTGATTGAGTTGAACTGTCCTTAAAGTCAGAAAACAGGGAAATGGGTGGAGGTTTACTTTATAATGCAAATTTTTAGCAAATATAGGAAATATTCCCTAGGTCAGGGTTTCCTTTTTGCATAAAATCAAGTGAAAACTTTTCTACTATCTCTCTGATTTGCACAATTGCCAATTTCTTAAAAGTGCCCAACAATATGCATGCATCTCTGCCTTGCTGGGCTTCCCAAGCAAGTTACCTGTCAAAGCCTAAGCCCTGTCATTTTTCTGAGAAAACTGATGAGGGGAGAGGGAGCCAGGTTGGCAGGATTTGTGACTAGGTTTTGACACAGGGGCTGAGCACCTGCTTCAGAGGATGCACTTTGAGTGTGCACATTCCTCCTTCCTCACTCTTCTAGCTGACGTTGGAATGTACAGAAAGACAGTCAATAACCACAAAAAAAGATTTGAATTTCTATGAAACAGGCTCTTCCAGGCGCCTGAGCTATTTCTATAGAAATATAACATACCATTGAGTATAAATAGAATTAACGACTGCCAGGAATTTACTTTTCTTTTTCCATCTATAGAAGCTAAAGATATTCACAACATAAGGAGAAAAATGAGTGAAGAATAATTTAAGACACCTTTGAAATGTTTGCTTCAGCTATTTTTACTTTTTCTCATTCCATAGAAACAAAGGTTCTAAAAATGGACTTGGAACAGCCAAGTTTTGATACAACCATTTGGTAAGTTTCTTGAGAGCAGGAGCCATGCATTATATTTATTTGTGTGACCCACAAAGTGACATGAACAGAATACAGTGTTAAGAAGCAGCACTGAATGGAGAAAGGAGTGACAGCACTGAATGGAGGAAGGCAACAGCCAGCTAAGAAGCAGAGCACTGAAATGGACAGAAGAGAACTAATTACTCAAAAGAGGGATGTTCCTGTATAATTTCTGTCTATACAATGAGCATTCATTATTTGGAAAGAGGCTGATTGAGTTGAACTGTCCTTAAAGTCAGAAAACAGGGAAATGGGTGGAGGTTTACTTTATAATGCAAATTTTTAGCAAATATAGGAAATATTCCTTAGGTCAGGGTTTCCTTTTTGCATAAAATCAAGTGAAAACTTTTCTACTATCTCTCTGATTTGCACAATTGCCAATTCTAACCCACCCTTCCCAGAGTGCAGAGTTGAGTTCCATGTGCCAAGAACTTTCTAAATACTTTTAATATATTACTTCACTTAAACCACATAACAATCCATTTTATAAACAAACTGACTAGGCCCACAGGGGTGAATCAATTTGCCCAACATCACAGAGCAAGTACTTGGGATGACGAGGGCAAGAATTCAAATCCACATATTCTAACTCCAAGATGACTACAACTTCTCTAGAAAAGTTGACCTTGATACCTTTCTCTCTCTCTCTCTCTCTCTCTCTCTCTCTCTCTCTCTCTCTCTCCTTCCTTCACTCCCTTCCTTCTTCCCCTGCTTTCTCCATTTCTCCTCTCCTTCTCCAGCTTTCCATCTCCCTCTGCCCTCATTTCTCTCTCTCATGAGGACTACCAAGCTCACTTCCATATGCATTTGTTCATAGTCTTCTCCCACCTGGATTGCCCATTTCACTTTTCCTTCACCTGATCACTCTTTCTGAAAAAATGTTCTGAAAACGTCTGAAAAATCAACTTATGAGTTCTCATAGGAGGTCTTGTATTGCTGTTAAATTATTCAAAGTGGCTTGCTTTTGCAGAAAGCGCTAAATTCTTTGAGAATGAGAACTATGTTTTATACTTCACCAAATGCCTTGGGAAAGTGCTAAACATAAAATATTTGCTCAGTAAGTATTCACTGAGCTGAAAAATATGAGTGACACTTTTTCCCAGTTTCTTATGTGTAGTAGAAATATTGGTCACACAGAAGACTCTTCTAACCCAATGAAGTCAGGTAGGGCCTTGGGGTTATTTCAGTTCAAACATGCATGACTTCCAGGTCAAGCTTATGCTTTTTCCTCCCCTGGTGCTGAGATAGTGGAGGCTTCTCTGGAAATAATGGAACCACAAGATCAGATCAGCCTGTACCTCATCATCCCACATAAGGGACAGATACTCTGAATTGTGTCCTCAACCTCCACAGAAAATGAGTAGAAATAAACTTTGTTGTGGTGGACCACTGAGATTTGAGATTGTTTATTCCTGAAGAATGACCTGTCCTCTCCTGACATGCTTATTCTTCACTACAACAAGAGTTCCACTAAATGCAAACAGAGGAATCATGTTTATATTGGCTCAATATCTACAAATCAATCAACATTATACAACACATAAATAAAATGATAAAAATCATGATAATATCAATAGATGCAGAAAAAATCATTTGACACATTTCAAAATCCAGTGGGGATAGAGAGAACATTTTTCAACATAGTAAAGATCATATATGACAAACCCATGGTTAAGATCATACTCAATGGTGAAAAGCTGAAAGCAAAAATAAGAATGTCCACCTGCTGATGGTGCCGAGCAATTAGGGCAGGTGCCAGGACCTGGCAGCAGGTGCTAGCAGCAGCTCTGTCACTGCCAGTGGGTGCAAGTGGGGCCGGTGCCAGCAGCAGGTGCAAACGCCGGCACGACCATGGCACGCATGGGAGCAAAGAATTTTCAGTAACCATCAGAGGCTCGCCCCGATGACAGTGATCAGTGCCCCGCCTTGGTCTGTTGCCCCCACTCACCTTCTCCACCATCCCGCTGCAGCCGACACACACCATGTTCCATGCGTGCCCCCTGGTGGTCAGCACAAATCATAGCGGCCGGTTGTTTGGTTGTTCGGTTGTTCCGCTATTTGATCTATTTGCATATTAGCCTTTTATTATATAGGATTTGTTATTGATTTCAGAGAAGAAGGGAGAGGGAGAGAGAGATAGAAACATGAATGTTTAAAGAGAATCATTGATCGGCTACCTCCTGCACACACCCACTGGGATCAAGCCTGAAACCCGGGCATGTGCCCTTGACTGGAATCAAACCCGGGATCCTTCAGTCCACAGGCCAATGTTCTATCCACTGAGCCAAACCAGCAAGGGCTCAGTGAGGATTTAAAAAAAAACACATAAATATGGAAGTATTTTTTTAAGTATAAAATGTTATTCAGCTCTAGCTGGCTTGGCTCAGTGGATAGAGCATCGACCTGAGGACTGAAGGGTCGATGGTCAAGGACAGGTACATTGGTTGCACATGTGAGAGGTAACCAATCAATGTGTCTTTCTCACATTGGTGTTTCTCTCTGTGTCTCTCCCCCTCCCTTCCACTCTGTCTAAAAATCAATGGAAAAAATATCCTCGGATGAGGATTAACAACAACTTTCTCAATCTGAAATTTTTACCATATAAAATTAGAAATGGCTGATGCTATGAAATGACAGAGTATAAATAAGTTGAACTCTCTATATTACAGTGCCTGCTGAATTTGGTATGATAATGTAGTTTCAAAAGTGTTATTAAGTGGTAAGTTGACACCCTGCTAGATTCCCTCTCTCTTCCACTCTCTCTAAGAAATCAATGGAAAATTATCCTGGGGGCGGGGAGGGGGATTAAAAAAAATCAATGGGAAAATACCCTTGGGAAGGATTAAATAAATAAATATATGTATATATTTATTTACTTAATCCTCACCAAGAACGTATAACATATTTATTGATTTGAGAGAGAGAGAGAGAGAAATCGATATGAGATAGACACCTTGATTGGTTGCCTCCTGCATGCACCCCAACTGGTGCTGGGGATCAAACCTGCAACCCAGGTATGTGCTTTTGAATGGGAATCAAACCCAAGACACTTCGGTGCTCAGGCCAATGTTCTAACCACTGAGAAAATTGGTCAGGGCTATTGTCTTTTATTTCTATGAAATCAAAGAAAGAAGTTAAAAAGGAGGAGTATGTCAAAAATAATTCAATTTATTGGGGTGACATTGGTTAATAAAATTATACAGGTTTCAAGTATATAGATATATGATATCTATACATTTCATCACGTGTTTACCACACAAAGTCAAATCTTCTTCCATCATCACATATTTGACACTCTTTATTAACCTCTCACTCCCATTACCCCCTGATAACCATTATACTATTGTCTGTCTATGAGTTTTTGTTTGTTTGTCTTGTTTGTTTATTTGTTGCTTTAAGATTTATATTCCATAAAGAACTCATACAACTTAACAATAAAAAAATCTGATTTTAAAAATGGCAGAGGACCTGGACATCTCTCCTAAGAAGACATACAAATGACCAACAGATGTATGAAAAGATGTTCAACTTCACTATTAAGGAAATGCAAATCAAAACTTAAATGAGATACCACCTCACACCTAATAGAATGGCTATTATCAACAAGACAACTAATAATAAGTGTCCAAGAGGTTGTATTTACTGCTGGTGGAAATGTACACTGGTACAGCTACTATGCAAAACAGCATGGAGGTTCCTCAAAAAGCTAAGAATAGAGTTACCATATGACTCCGCCACCGCATGTCTGGGTACTCAAAAAATTTAAAAACATTTATTCACAAAGGTATATGCACCCTTATGCTTACTGTAGCATTATTCACAGTGGCAAAGGCATGGAAACAATTGAACTGCCCCTCAATAGATAATTGGATAAAGAAGATTTGGTACATATACACAATGGAATACTACTCAGCCATAAGAAAAGATGAAATAGTGGCATTTGCAAAAACATGGATGGATCTTGAGAATATCATGCTAAGCAAAAGAAGTCAGATAGAAAAGGTCAAAAATTCTTTAGAACAGATATAATGTGGATTTGTTGTTGTTGTTTTGCCTGGAAAACAAATAAATGGTCTTTGATAAATAAAAATAGCAGTACCCAATAATTACATATATACTCTTTATATCTGTTCTATTCAATCTTCACAAAAGATTATTTGTCCTGTTTCACAAATAAGTAAATTGAGGAGTTGGATACTTAGTTATCTAAGGTCATAAAGCTATAAAGTGTAAGACTGGAATTTAAAGACAAAGCTGTCTAACCAGAAAACTTCTACCAGATCCAGAGAGATTCCATTTACTCACTGGTATCAGCCACTTACTCAATTTAATAAAAATTGGAAGAGTTTCAGGAAAAAACTGAAGGAAAATATGAACTTCACTTCCTGTTCTCCAGACAGGAATGCAAAATTCTCAGTCACACAATTGCTAGATAAATGTAAGCAAATGAAAATTTAGAGAAAAAATGACAAAATCAGAGCTCAGAAGCATACATATCTATCCAAGAAGGTAAAAAGGGAGTGACATGACAGTGAAATATAAACAGTAGGAGCCTAGGATTCTGGGACTATGCTAAAAGTTATAGTCTGCATGTATACCAGAGAAGCTGAAAGTAAAGTTTCTTGAAAAAAATCCTGTTTTCATTAACTTTATGTTAAAAGTATAGAATGAGGTCTTTCTAGGAAAAGCTTGCATTTCTTGGCCTATACTTTCAGATACAAATACCTGTTTTTTTTTCAAAAATCTTTATCTGAAATATTAAAAATTAGAGACCTGATGCACAAAAATTTGTGCACTGGGGAGTGGGGGGTGTCCCTCAGCTCAGCCTGCCCCCTCTCACAGTCCAGGAACCCTCAGAGGATGTCCTTCTGACAGCTTAGGCCTGCTCCCCAGAGGCAGCAGGCCTAAGCCACAGTCTGGCCTCCCTCTGCAGGAGGCGGCAGGGCCAATCAGGGGAAGACACAACCCCCATCACCCGCTGCTGCTGCTGCCTCTGGCCTCCCTCTGCAGGAGGTGACCAGGCCAATCAGGGGAAGGTGCTTCCCCCATCACCCTGCTGCTGCTGCCACTACTGGCCACCATGGCCACCTGCCCTCAGCCATCACAGCCACTGTGGCTTTATCTAGAAGGACATCCAGAAGATGTCAGGTCTATCTGGTCTAATTAGCATATTACCCTTTTATTAGTATAGATGGTGGCAGAGTAAGTGGAAGCTACACTGACACTCTTGCAGGACCAAACTGGAAATACAACTAAAATACAAAACAAAAAACAAAAAAAAAACTGAAAAGTCAACTGAAGACTAACTGGAGAGAATCCTGATAACCAAGTACAGAAAGTGGAGATCACATAGAGACTGATAGGAAGGGCTGTCCAGGCTCCCACAGAGAACAGCTGAAGGTCGGGAGGGATAGCTCAGCTGTGGGAGGTTCCCACTGAGAGCTCTGGGGGCTAACCCCTAAACTAGGCTCCCCGGCCCAGAGTACCAGAACTGAGTGTTGTCCTGGATCAGTGGTCGGCAAACTGCGGCCCCTTGAGTGTGGCTCTTCCATAAAATACCATGTGCGGGCGCGCACATGGCCACACTCAAGGGGTCAAAGAGCTGCATGTGGCTCATGAGCCACAGTTTGCCGACCACTGGCTAGGGGAAAGGCAGTCACCACACCCTACTGAAAGAACTCTCACCCCACCCTGTGGTCAATATACTGAGGCCAATCAAAGCTGATAACAATCAGACTTAAACAAACAAAAAACAAAAAAAAAACTGAAAAGTCAACTGAAGACTAACTGGAGAGAATCCTGATAACCAAGTACAGAAAGTGGAGATCACATAGAGACTGATAGGAAGGGCTGTCCAGGCTCCCACAGAGAACAGCTGAAGGTCGGGAGGGATAGCTCAGCTGTGGGAGGTTCCCACTGAGAGCTCTGGGGGCTAACCCCTAAACTAGGCTCCCCGGCCCAGAGTACCAGAACTGAGAAAGGTGCCCATGTAACACCTGGCTGTGAAAAGCAGCAGGGTTGCTGTTTCCCAGGGAGAGATAGCTGGAAATGCAGGTGCCCCCTTAATGGGACAATGCACAAAATTGTGTGTGAAGCCACTCACCTGGGACTCCAGCAGAGGGAGGGCAGAGCAAATTAGAACTGTGTGAGGAGAGTCCAGGGTTAGGGATTCTGGGGTTGAAGTGCAGAGGGTAGCTACCCTAGTTTTCTGTGTTGAGTCATTCCTTCACACTGAGGAAGACATCTTTCTTCTACAGACCTTTGCTATCCAGGTAGTTTTGGCCTAGAGCAGTGGTCGGCAAACTGCGGCTCATGAGCCACATGCAGCTCTTTGGCCCCTTGAGTGTAGCTCTTCCACAAAATACCACGTGCAGGTGCACCCACGTGCAGTGCGATTGAAACTTCATGGCCCATGCACAGAAGTCGGGTCCATGTGCAGAAGTCAGTATTTTGTGGAAGAGCCACACTCAAGGGGCCAAAGAGCCGCATGTGGCTCATGAGCCACAGTTTGCCGACCACTGGCTAGGGGAAAGGCAGTCACCACACCCTACTGAAAGAACTCTCACCCCACCCTGTGGTCAATATACTGAGGCCAATCAAAGCTGATAACAATCAGACTTCAGGCAAAGGTGGGTCTCTGGAGGCTTTGAGTCTTTAATTGATCACCTTCAGAGACTGGGGCTAGAGAAAGCAGAACCTGATGCACATCTTTGAAAAGCATCCAACCCAAGCAGAGAGAGCTATAGGCTGAGGATTGCTGATAACCCCTAACAGGATACTCAGGGCCAATCACAAACAGCGTCTGACATTGTCCTGCACTAGAGATAGCAGATCTACCAAATACATAGGCACAAACCCAAACAGGTGGCCAAAATGGGGAGGAGACAAAAAAAAATGAAAGGAAAGAGAATTCTCCAGAAGAAGAGATAAATGAAATGGAAATAGGAAATGTAGCTGATATAGAGTTCAGAATAATGGTAAAGATGCTTAAGAGCATGAGAAAAGATATAGTAACTATGAAAAAAGAACAGTCGGAAATAAAGAATGACATAGTACTAATGAAAAACACTTTGGAAGGAATATAAAGCAAATTAAGTGAAGCTGAGGATCATTACAGTGAATTAGAAGACAGGGTACAAAAAGTAGCTCAATCAGAGAACCAAAAGAAAAAATAAACAAATAAAAAAGAGGAGGAAAGCTTAATGGAGCTGTGGGACAACATGAAACATAGCAATATTCTCATAATAGGAATGCAAGAAGAGGAAAATAGCAAGCAAGGGATAGAGAACATGTTTAAAGAAATCATGCCAGAAAACTTCCCTTCCCTGGTGGAAGAAAAAGTCACACAAGTTCAGGAAGCACAGAGAGTCTCAAATAAGAAGAACCCAAACAGGCCCACACCCAGACACATCATAATAAAAATGCCCAAAAATTAAAGACAGAGATAATCTTAAAGGCAACAAGAGAAAAGCAAACCATTACCTACAAAGGAGTTCCCATAAGGCTGACACCTGATTTCTCATCAGAAACTCTATAGGCCAGAAGGGAATGGCATGAAGTACTGAAGGTAATGGAAAGCAAGGATCTGAAACCAAGATTACTATATCCAGCAAGGCTATCATTCAAAATAGACGGTCAAATAAAGAGCTTCCCAGACCAAAAAAAAAAAAAAAGGCTAAAGGAGTACATCACCACCAAGACAGCACTAAAAGAAATGCTAAAGGGACAGCTGTAATGAGAAGAAACAGAGAGAGAAACCTAGCCACACAGAATTAAAATGGCAATAAATAAGTACCTCTCAATAATAACCCTAAATGTAAGTGGATTATAAGCTCCAATCAAAAGGCATAAGGTAGCTGAAAGGATACAAAAACATGACCCAGCTATATGCTGTATACAAGAGACCCACCTCAGAACAAAAGACACACACAATATGAGAGTGAAGGGATGGAAAAAATTTTCCCATGCAAATGGAAATGAAGAAGAAAAAAAAAGCTGGAGCAGCAATACTCATATCTGACAAAATAGACTTCAAAATGAAAGCCATCACAAGAGACAACCAAGGTCACTACATAACACTAAAGGGATCAATCTAACAAGAAGATATAGCCCTGGTAAACATATATGCACCCACTATAGGAGCACCTAAATATATATAAAAATGAATAGGGGATTTCAAGGGAGAGTTTGACAGTAATACAGTCATAGTAGGGGACTTTAACACCAGCTGAATTAACGGGAAAGATCTTCCAGAAAAAATTAACAAGGAAACAGTGACTCTAAATGACATATTAGATCAGATGGATTTCATTGACATGTATAGAACATTTCACCAAAACGTTGCAGAATATACATTCTTCTCAAGTGCACATTGGTCATTCACAAAGATAGACCACATGTTAGGATACAAACAAGTCTCTACAAGTTCAAGAAGTTGAAATCCTATCAAGTATCTTCTCAGATCACAGTGGAATGAAATTAGAAATCAACTACAGTAAAGTGATTCAAAAATATTCAAATCATGGAGGCTAAATAGCATGTTATTAAACAACTAGGGGCCCAGGGCATGGATTCATGCACCTTGAAAGGAACTGTGGGCCACAAGGCTGCAATGGGCACAGGGGTGGATCTCGGCCCATCCTCTGTGCCCCTGCCCTTCCCCTCCTGCCATGGCCCCCAGCCCCCTCTCTGCCGACAGCTCTCCTCCCGCCACTTCCACTCCCATGCGCTGCTGGCACCAGCCCCACTCACACCGCTGACTGCATGGAGTGATTGGGGCCAGCACCAGCAATGGGTGCAAGAAGTGGCTGCGAGCCCCGATCACCACTCAGGAGTAGGGGGAAGTGGAAAAGCCCTGAGGGGTGATTGGGGCCAGTAGCCGCTACTTGCACCCAATGACAGCACCAAGCGATGGGGGCTGGTGCCGGGCACCAGCAGCAGGTGGGAGCGGGGCCAGCACCGGCAACAGGTGTGAGCACCAGACAGGACAGTGGTGTATGGAAGAAAAGAATTTTCAGTAACTACCAGAGGCTTGCCCCGCCTTGGTCTGGAACCCCCACTCACCTGCTCCGCCATCCCGCTGTGGCCGACACCTGCCATGTTCTGTGTGCGCCCGCAGGTGGTCAGCACACATCATAGAGACTGATTGTTCAGTTGTTCGGTTGTTCTGCCATTCAGTCTATTTGCATATTAGCCTTTTAATATATAGGATGAATGGGTAACCAATGAGACCAAGAAACAAATAAAAAGACTTCCTGGAAACAAATGTAAATGAACACACAACAACCCAAAATCTCTGGGGCACAGCAAAAGTAGTCCTGATAGAGAAGTTCATACCACTACAGGTCTGCCTAAAAAAAAAAAAAAAAAAAATTAAAAATAAACTATTTAAGCCTACAACTTAAATAATTAGAAAGAGAACAACAAGAAAAGACCACCATAAGTAGAAGGAAGGAAATAATAAAGATTAGAGCAGAAATAAATGGCATAGAGACTGAAAATAATTCTAGAAAAGATCAATGAAACCAAGAGCTGGTTCTTTGAAAAGTTTTTAAAAATTTGATAAATCATTAGCCAGACTTCTCAAGAAACAGAGAGAGGACCCAAATAAATAAAATCAGAAATGAAACCAGAGAAGTAACAGCTGACACTACAGAAATACAAAGGATTGTAAGAAAATACTATATGCCAAAAATAAGGACAACCAGGATGAAATGTACAAATTCCTAGAAAAGATATAATCTTCCAAAACTGAATCAGGAAGAATCAGAAAGCTGAATAGGCCAATAACAAGTCATGAAATAGAAGCAGTAATCATAAAAACTCCAGACAAACAAAAGCTCTGATCCAGACAGCTTTACAAGGGAATTTTACCAAACATTCAAAGAAGAGCTAACACCTATACTCTTCAAATTATTCCAAAATATCCAACAGGAAGGAATACTTCCAAGCTTTTTATGAGGCCAGCATTCACCTATTTCCAAAACCAGATAAAGATACTACAAAGAAAGAGAATTACAGGCCAATATCTCTAGTGGGGATATTTAGCAAAATGATAAAATCCTCAACAAAATAATAAAAAATCAGATCCAGCAATATATTAACAAGATCATACACCATGACCAAGTACATTTATTCCAGGAATACAGGGCTGGTGCAATAGTCACAAATCAATAAACTGATATATCACATAAGCAAATTGAAAGACAAAAATGACCTGACATATAAATACATTCAAAAAAAACATTCAACAAAGTCCAACACCCACTTTTGATAAAAACTCTCAGCAAAGTGGAAATAGAGGGATCACACCTCGGCATAATAAAGGCCATATATGACAAACCTACAGCCAACATCATCCTCTATGGGCAAAAACTAAAACCATTTCCCCTAAGAATAAGAACAAAATATGGATGTTCACCACTCTTATTCAACATAATACTGGAAGTCCTAGCCACAGCAATCAGACAAGAAGTATAAGGTATCCAAATTTGAAAGGAGGAAATAAAACTCATTATTCCTCCTGATCAATATCATGATGACATGATATTGTACATAGAAAACCCTGAAGACTCCATCAAAAAACTACTAGCTATGTAAAATGAATTTGGCAATGTAGCAGGATACACAATTAACTCCCAGGAATCTATGGCATTTTTATACTCCAATAATAAATTCTCAGAAAAAGAACTTAAACAAATAATCCAATTTACCATTGCAACAAAAAATATTAAGATACTAAGGAATAAACTTAACCATGGAAATAAAAGACTTGTATTCAGAAAACTATAAGACATTGAAAAAGAGATAAAGGAAGATATAAACAAATGGAAGAATATACCATGTTCATGGATTGGTGGAATTAACATTATTAAAATGTCCATACTACCCAAGGCAATCTATAGATTCAATTCAATTCCTATTAAAGGGTCAACAGCCTATTTCACAGATCTAGAACAAATACTCTAAAAATTTACATGGAATCAAGAACAAATACTCCAAAAATGTATATGGAATCAAAAAGGATACAGATAGCTGCAACAATTTTAAGAAAGAAAAACGAAGTTGGAGGAATCACAAGTGCCAGATTTCAAGTTATACTACAAAGACACCATAATCAAAACAGGCTGGCACTGGCACAAGAACAAGCATATAGATCAACGGAGATTCAAGAAATCAACCCAAGCTATTATACTCAATTAATATTTGACAAAGGAGGCAAGAGCAAACAATGGAGTCAAGACAGTCTCTTCAATAAATGGTGTTTGGAAAATTGGACAGATACAAGGAAGAAAATGAAACTAGACCACCAACTTACACCATACTTTAATGTCCTTCTTTCTAATAATAAACTCAAAATGGATAAAGGACTTAAATGTAAGTAGAAAAACCATAAAAATCTTAGAGGAATCCACAGGCAGCAAAATCTCAGACATATCTTGCAGCAATATCTTCACCGTTACAGCTCCTAGGGCACTGGAAACTAAATAGAAAATAAACAAATTCCATAAAAATAAAAAGCTCTTGCACATCAAAAGAAACCATCAACAAAATAATAAGAAAGCCCACTGAATCACCAATAAGGGTTTAATCTCCAACATTTATAGGGAACTCATACAACTTATCAAAAGGAAGATAAACAACCCAATCAAAAAAT
>NW_006281980.1:6397-18914 GCF_000327345.1 Myotis davidii | reverse complement strand
AGATAAACAACAACAACAAAAAAGAAAGGAACTGCCATTTGACCCAGTGATCCCACTTCTAGGAATATATCCTAAAAAATCAGAAACCCCAGTCAGAAAGAATGTATGCACCCCTATGTTCATAGCAGCACAATTTACAATAGCTAACATCTTGAAACAGCAAAAGTGCCCTCAGTACATCTGTGGATAAAAAAGCTGTGGTATATTTGCCATGGAGTCACCCTTTGTAATAAAAAATTTAAAAAAAATGGAACTCCCATTTGATCCAGCTTCTAGGAATATATCCTAAGAAATCAGAAACACCAGTCAGAAAGAATGTATGCACCCCTATGTTCATAGCAGCACAATTTACAATAGCTAACATCTTGAAACAGCAAAAGTGCCCTCAGTACATCTGTGGATAAAAAAGCTGTGGTATATTTATGCCATGGAGTGCTATGCAGCAATAAAAAAGAAGGATTTCTTACTCTTTGAGACAGTATGGAGGGACCTGGAGAATATTATGCTAAGCGAAATAAGCCAGTCAGAGAAAGATAATTATCACACTATCTCACTCATATGTAGATCTAATGAAAAAAATAAACTGAGGAACAGAGTGGATCCAGAGACATGGAAGCATGGAACTGAGTGTGGTATCTCAAAGGGAAGGTAGAGAAGGATGGGTGGGAGAGAAGTGATCAACCAAAGAATTTGTATGCATACACATGACAATGGTCACAGACAATCGGGTGGGGAATACCTGGGGCTACAGAGCAGAATTGGGCTAGAAGGGGTCAGTGGGGGAGAAAGGGGACATATGTAATACTTTCAACCAAAAGGATTTATTTATTTTTTTAAGTATAGAAAAAATTGGAAATGATACACACCTCACCGAATTTTATATCTCTCCCTAACCTACAGGAACTTCCTAGCCACTCCCATTATATCATCCTATTTTTTATTTTCAGTAAAACCTTTGTCACTATTGGGGATAAAAAATATATAGCTATTTTACCCCAAATTCCCTTTGATGTTCAGTGGGAACATTGAGTCTCCGAGTTCCCATCTGGAAAGAGATTTGACTCAGCTAGGTCTTAGACACCAGACTCTAAGTCCATCTGTTCCAGGGAGCGTGGCCAAATCCTATAGGCCAGGTTCCTCCCAGGAAGTCCTCTTACATCTGAGAGTCTACATATGACCATTCAACTCACCTCTGAATCTCAGTGCCACGTTCACAGGCCCAGTCAATTAGCTTCCCTCTGAGACCTTTTGTGTGGTTGTGTGGAATGTCCCTCATGAAGTTCAACTGCATCATAGCCTTCATAACAAGAAAGAGCTATCTCTCTTCCACTCAAGAATTCCAATCTGGTGAACTATATTGTATGCTCTACCTTAGAAATTATGGAAAGTTCACAATTTATCAAAACATTCAGTTAAAAGGAAGGACCCCTGGAGAGCATATCCCAGTGCTTTTCAAACATTCACTCTGCACTACCATTTAATTCAATAATCAACCTTTGGGTGAAAAATCAAAACAGCCTTGGCCGGTGTTGCTCAGTAGTTAGAGTGTTGGCCTGTGCCCTGAAGAGTCATGGATTTGATACCCTGCCAGGTCCAGGCATGTGCAGGAAGCAACCAATCAGTGTGTTTATATCACATCAATGTATGTCTCTCTCTCTCTCTCTCTCTCTCTCTCTCTCTCTCTCTCTCTCTTTCTCTCTCTCTCTGTCTTTCTTCATCATCCTCTCTCCCTTTCACTCTCTCTAAAAAAATCAATGGAAAAAATATCTTCAGGAATTACAACTAATATCAAAAAAAGGATCCTGAATAATCAATTTAAGATTGGTTAGAGAGAACCTGATAACAAGAGATAGGAAGTGGAGACTGCATAGAGATTGGTAGAAAGGGTGGAAGCACAAAACAGCTGGATGGGCTCCC
Source organism: Myotis davidii (assembly GCF_000327345.1). Taxonomy (NCBI): domain Eukaryota; kingdom Metazoa; phylum Chordata; class Mammalia; order Chiroptera; family Vespertilionidae; genus Myotis; species Myotis davidii. The sequence continues at coordinate 16,997 of NW_006281980.1, read as the reverse complement.
CTAGGCAACAGCTGAAGTTCCAGAGAGATATCTCAGCTTTGAGGGGTTGAACTCTGGGGTCTAATCCCCAAGGTGGGCCCCCCAGCAGAGAGCATTAGAACTAAGAAAGGTGCCCACATAACACCTGGCTATGAAAAGCAGCAGGTTTTCTATCTGTCAGGGAAAGATGGATGGAAACACAGGTACACTCTTAAGTGGCCAACATACAAAATTCTGTGTGCAGCCACTCACCTTGTTCTCTGGCAGGAGGGTAGAGTGGACTGGAGCTGTATGAGCAGAAGCCATGGTTGCGGGCGCTGGGGTTAGAGCTCAGAAGGCAGACACCATAGTTTCCTGTGCTGAGTTATTTCCTCATGCTGCAGAGGTCATCCTTCCCTCACAGATATTTGCTATGCAGGCAATCTTGCCTGGAGGGAAAACAGTTGACCCAACCTATTGGAAAACACCTTGCCTCATGATGTCTAATTTCTGAGGCTCATTAAGAGACTGAGAATAACAACTAGCAGAAGCAATTGTTCCACCATATTAGCAAAACTGGTGCCACACATATGGATGATTACCTGAGGGCTATTCAAGTGTAAATCTAATCAGTCTACAGGCAAAGGCAGTCTCTAAAGGCATTGAGTCTTGACTTGATCTAATTATTCAGAAATAGCTTTTGACAATGTCCTGCACTAGAGATTGAGAGACATAGCAGATCTACCTAATACATAGTCACAAACACAAACAGGCAGCCAAAATGAGGAGAAAAAAACAACACTCAAATGAAAGAACAAGAGACTTCTCCAGAAGAAGAGATAAATGAAATGGAAATAAGAAATTTATCTGATATAGAATTCAGAATAATAAAGGAAAAGATACTCATCAGCATGAGAAAAGATAGTAAATGTGAAAATGAAAATAAAGGATGACATAGCACAAATAAAGGACACACTGGAAGGAATACAAAGCAGATTAGGGGAAGCTAAAGATTGTATCAGTGAATTAGAGGACAGGGTAGAAAAACATCACTTAATCAGAGAACCAAAAATAAAAAACAATTTAAAAAGCCGTATATGACAAACCTACAGCCAACATCATACTCAATGTGCAAAAACTAAAACCATTTCCCCTAAGAACAGGAATAAGACAGGGATGCCCACTTTCACCACTCCTGTTTGAAATAGTACTGGAAGTGACTCACAGAAAGAGAAACTGAAAAAACAATCCCACTTAACATTGCAACACAAAAAAATATGATACATAGGAATAAATTTAACCAAGGAGATAAAGGACCTGTACTCAGAAAATTACAGGATGCTAGAAAAAGAGATAGAGGAAGACATGAGCAAATGTAAGAATATACTGGAAGAATCAACATCATTAAGATGTCCATACTACACAAAGCAATCTACAGAATCAGTTCAATCCACATGAAAATACCAATGTTATACTTCAAAGACCTAGAAAAAAATTCACCAAATATTCATCTGGAATGAAAAAAAGACTCTGAATAGCTGCAGCAATCTTGAGAAAGAACAAAGTTGGAGGGATCACAATACCAGATATCAAGCTATACTACCAAGCCACTGTTCTCAAAACTTCCTGGCACTGGCACTAGAACAGACATGTAGACCACTGGAACAGAACAGAGAACCCAGAGATCGATTCAAGCAATTATGCTCAATTAATATTTGACAAAGGAAGCAAGAGCATACAATGGAGTCAAGACAGTCTCTTCAATAAGTGGTGTTAGGAAAATTGGACATAACATGCAAAAAAAAAATATGAAACTAGACCACCAACTTAACCATACACAAAAATAAACTCAAAATGGATAAAGGACTTAAACGTATGATGGGAAGCCATAAAAATCCTAGAAGAAGCCATAGGCAACAAAATAGCAGACATTTGTCATACCAGTATCTTTACCGATGCAGCTTCCTCTATCTCTTTTTCCAGCATCCTGTAATTTTCTAGGGCAATGGAAACTAAGGAGAAAATAAACAAATGGGACTACATCAAAATAAAAAGCTCTGCACAGCAAAAGAAACCATCAACAAAACAAGAAAGCCCAGTGCATGGGAGAACATATTTGCCAATGTTATCTTGGATAAGGGTTTAACCTCCAAAATTTGTAGGGAACTCATACAACTTAACAAAAGGAAGATAAACAATCCAATTAAAAATGGACAAAAACACTTTTTGAAAAAAGACATACAGAAAGCCATGAGATATATGAAACCATGCTCAAAGTCACTAATCATCTTTGAGGTGCAAATCAAAACAAAAATGAGGTACCATCTCACACCTGTCAGAATCATTATCATCAACAAATCAACAAACAACAAGTGCTGGAGAGGATAAAGAGAAAAAGGAACCCTCTTGCACTGCTGGTGGGAATGCAGACTGGTGCAGCCATTGTGGAAAACAGTATGTGTTTCCTTAAAAAATTAAAAATGGAACTTCCATTTGACCAAGTAATCTCTCTCCTCTGAATATATCCCAAGAAACCAGAAACACCAATCAGAAAGGATATATGCATCCCTATGTTCATAGCAGCACAATTTACAATAGCTAAGATTTGGAAATAGCCTAAGTGCCCATCAGCAGATGAGTGGATTAAAAAACTGTGGTACATCTATACAATGGGATACTAGGCTGCTGTAAAAAAGAAGGAATTCCTACCATTTGCAACAGCGTGGATGGAACTGGAGAGCATTATACTAAGCGAAATAAGCCAATCAGAGAAAGATAAATATTACATTATCTCATTCATTTGTGGAATATAATGAGCAACATAAACTGATGAACAAAAATAGAACCAAAGTCATAGAAGCATCGAACAGACTGTCCAACCTATGAGGGAAGGTGGGGGGTAAGGGGGTAAAAGATAAACCAAAGGGCTTGTAGGCATGCATATGAGCATAACCAATGGACATTGAGGGAGGGGGGTGCAGTGAAGGATGTGCTGGGGGGTTGGGGTGGTCGGGGAGTGGTCAATGGGTGAAAAAGAACACTTACGTAATACTTTAAACAATAAAGAATTTAAATTTTTTTTAAAAGAAAAAATAATTAGAATAAGGACAAAGAGACTAAAAAAAAAATCAATGAAACCACGAGATGGTTCTTTGAAAGGATAAACAAGATTGATGAACCATTAGCCATAGCATCAAGAAACAAACAGAGAGGCCCAAAAATAAATAAAATTAGAAAAGAAAGCAAAGAAGTGACCACTGACACCACAGAAGTACTAAGACTGTAAGAAAATATTATGAACAACTATATGCCAACAAACTAGACAAGTACACGAGGATAAAATGGGCAAATTCCTAGAAATATACAAACTCCCAAGAATGAATCAGGAAGAATCTGAATAGGCCAATAACAACTTATGAAATACAAGCAATAATAAAAAAGCTCCCAGCAAACAAAAGGCCAAGTCCAGATGGCTTCCCAGGGGAGATTTATCAAACATTCAAAGAACTAACATCTATACTCCTCAAACTATTCCAAAAAATCCAAGAAGAAGGAACACTTCCAAGCTCTTTTTATGAGGACAGCATTATCCTAATTCCAAAACCAGATAAAGATACTAAAAAGAAAGAATTATCAGTAATATCCCTGATGAACACAGATGCTAAAACCTTCAACAAGATATTAGCAAATCAGATCCAGCAATATATCAACAAGATCATACACCAAGACCAAGTGGGTTTTATACCAGGGATGTAAGGTTGGTACAATATTCACAAATCAATAAATGTGATACAACACATAAACACATTAAAAGACAAAAATCACATAATCATATCAATAGACACAGAAAAAGCATCCAACAAAATCCAACACCCATTTTTGATACAAAAAAAACCAACTCTCAATAAAGTGGAAATAGAGGGACCATACCTTGGCATAATAAAGGTCATATATAACAAACCTACAGCCAACATCATCTTTTTTTTTTAGCAAAAACTAAAACCATTTCCCCTAAAAAGAGGAACAAGACAGGGATGTCCGCCTTCACCACTCTTATTTATCATAGTACTGGAAGTCCTAGACACAGCAGTCAAAGAGAAGGGGGAAAAACAGCATCCAAATTGGAAAGGAGGAAATAAAACTCTCATTATTCATAGATGACATGATATTGTATATAAAAAGCCCTAAAGACTCCATCAAAAGACTACTAGATTTAATAAATTAATTTGGCAATGTAACAGGATACAAAATCAACACCCAGCACTCTATGACTTTTTTATACACCAATAATGAATTCTCAGAAAGGGAAACTATACAAACAACCCCATATATATTGCAACAAAAAATTAAGATACTTATATATAAACTTAACCAAGAAATTTAAAGACTTGGACTCAGAAAAGTACAGGACATTGAAAAAATAGAGGAATATATACTAGTAAACAAGTGAAAGAATATACCATGTTCATGGATTGGTAGAATTAACATAATTAAAATGTCCATACTACCCAAGGAAATCTATAGATTCAATGTAATCCCTATTAAAATACCAACAGCTTAATTCACAGATATGAAACAAATACTCCAAAATTTACATGGAACAAAAAAAGACCCTAAATAGCTGCAGCAAGCTTGAGAAAGAATAACAAAGTTGGAGAAATCGAAATACCAGATATCACATTATACTACAAAGGCACTGTATTAAAAACAGCCTGGTACCGGCACAAGAACAGGCATATAAATCAATCAAACAGAAAAGAGAACCCATAAATAGACCCACGCCATTATGCTTAATTAATATTTGACAAAGGACACAAGAGCATACAATGGAGTCAAGATAGTCTCTTCAATAAATGGTGCTGGGGCCCTAATGGGTTTGGCTTAGTGATTAGAGCGTCAGCCTGTGGACTCAAGGGTCCCAGGTTTGATTCCAGTCAAGGGTATAAAAATAAAAATAAATAAATGGTGCTGGGAAAATAGGACAGATTCATGCAAAAAATGAAATTAGGCCACCAACTTAAACCATACACAAGAATAAACTCAAAATGGATAAAACACTTAAATGTAAGTCAGGAAACTATAAAAAACCAAGAAGAAACTATAAGCAGCAAAATCTCAGACATCACTCTTAGCAATATGTTTACATGGATACATCTCCTAGGGCAAAGGAAACTAAGGATAAAATAAACAAATGGGACTACATCAAAATGAAAAGATTCTGCACAGCAAAAGAAACCATCAACATGTATGGGAGAACATATTTGTAAATGATACGTCTGACAAAGGGTTAATATCCAAAACATATAAGGAACTCATACAACTTAACAGAAAGAAGACAAACAATCCAATAAAAAAAAAATGGGCAAAGGATTTAATAGGCACTTCTCCAAAGTGGATATACAGATGACCAAGAGACATATGAAAAAATGCCCAGTCAGTAATCATCAGAGAGATGCAAATTAAAATGACAATGAGTTATCACCTCACACCTGACAGAATGGCTACGATCAACAAGTAAACAAATGAGGAGTGCTGGCGAGGTTGGGGAGGAAAGGGAACCCTAGAATACTGCTGGTGGGAATGCAGAGTGGTGCTGCCATTACAGAAAACAGTATGGAGTATCCTCAAAAAATTAAATATGGTATTGCCATTTGACCCCGTAATCCTACTTCTAGTAATATATCCTAAGAAACCAGAAATACCAATCAGAAAGAATGTATACACCTCTATGTTCATAGCAGCACAATATACAATAGCTAATATTAGGAAACAGCCCAAGTGCCCATGAGTAAATGAGTGGATAAAAAAGCTGTGATAGGACAGGAAGATGGCGGCTGGCAGGACAGAGGTGAAAGAGAGGGTGAGAGTGAGTGAGGGGGTTTAAGGAAAGTGTGTGGATGTGTGTGTGTGTGGTGTGTGTGTGTGTGTGTGTGTGTGTGTGAGGAAGGGAGGAATAGTCTAATCCTGCAGGTAGACCAGGCCCTCCTGGACAGGGAGCCCCTGCCACCGCTACGGGCACTCCCCGGGCTGTGGGGCTCAGGTACGGAGCCCATATCACCTTGAAGGGGAGAGTGGCCTCCTCTAAGAATTCAATATCACCATCACCCAGACTGGCCTTGGACACTGCATGGGACCCTGCAGCCACACCAGCCAAAATCCTGCTGCCTTGCCCACAGACCTGCAGACCCTAGGATGTCCACCTCCAAGGGCAGATGGTTCCAACAGCAGAAACTCAGACTTCCCCCTCCTTGGCTGCCCGCCCATAGACTCCGTGATCACGCTACTCCAATATGCTGGTCCACCAAGCAGCCACACAGGCAGGTAGCTATGAGCTGCTGGGCTTGCACACGTATCCAACCAAGGATGCACAGCCCCTGCTGCAGTAACTGGGATTTCCCCCACCTCGGTTGCCAACCTCCAGCGCACAGGTCCTCAGAGTCCACCACCCCAGCAAGCAACTCCAGGGTGCCTTTGTGAACCTCCACTGGGCACACACCAATCAAACCAAGGATGCATGGCCCCTGCAACAGAAACTCAGACATCCCCCTTCCCGGCTGCCAGCCCACAGACACTGTAGTTGTGCTGCTCCAGCGCATGGGTCCACAGAGAGCCCGCCGCCCTGGCAGGCAACTCCAGGATACCTCTGAGAGCCACCACTGGGCATGCACATTTTCAACCAAGGGTGCAAGCTCCACAGCAGAAACTGGGACCTCCCCGTCCCTGGCTGCCAACCTCTGGACACCGCATTTGCATTGCTCCAGCTTGCGGGCCCCCCTAGGCTACCATCCTGGCAGGCAGCTCCCAGGTGTCTCTGTGAGCTGCTGCAATGTGTGAGCATACCCAACCAAGAGTGCACATCTCCCACAGCAGAAGCTAGGTCTTTCACCTCCCCAGCTGCCAGCATCCAGTCTCCATGGTTGCGACACTCCAACTTGTAGGCCCCATGAGCACACAGCCCTGGCAGATGGCTCCTGGGCCATTTTGTGAGCTGCCACTGGGTGCATACCTCACCAACCAAGGATGCATAGCTCCCTCAGCAGGATCTATGATTTCTCCCAACTGGCTGCCTGCTTCTGGACACCTTGGTGAGTTACTGAAGACTCACCTCCCCAGACAAGGTCACACTATTTCAGCCAGAGACTCTGAGATTCCCACATTACCAGCTGTTGGCTCCTGCACTCCTTTTTGACTCGCAGAGGGGAATCACTTTGGCCAGAGTCCCACTGCCTCAACTTCAGAATATGGGACATTCCCCCCCCCCATTGTCATGGGCTCTGGGGCTCTCATAGTGAGTTGCAGAGTGATGCTACCCAGCAAGAGTCACACAACAATGGCCAAAGTCACAGTACCTGGGCCTCAGGCCCCGAGAGCTCTTCCTCCCAGGCCATGGACTCTGGGAACTCACAGTGAGCACATACAGTGAGACCTCAGACAACCTTTTCCACAAGAGCCGGAACCATAATCACATCCACAATAGCTTGCACAATGAAGCTGGGGGTGAATCACATTGTCAGACAACCCATGGTGCAACTTCATCCACAGAGGAGAAAATAACATTAAAGACCCAACTACATCAGGAGAACCAAAATAGCTCAAGTAGGGAGCTCCACTAGATCACCAAACCAAGGGGATCTGAGAGACTGCACCAAAAATCACCAAATACATAGCACCACCCATAAAGAACCTGGTTAGCAAAGCAATTGGATCTAAGACATAGAAACAATAAAAACGTTACAGTGAAAAATGGGGAGACCTAAAAACAACCCCCAAAAGAAAGAAAAAGAGAAATCACCAGAAAAGGAAATAAATGAGATGGAGGCAACTAACATGTCAGAGAAAGAATTCAGAGTAATGGTTATGAGGATGCTCAAATGGCTGGATGACAAATACATACAACTCAATGAGAATTATAAGGAGCTGACTGAGAATGTCATCAACATGAAAAGAAATCAAGAGGAAATGAAGATTGACATAGCTGCAATAAAGAACACAATGGAAGGCTTCAACAATAGATTAGAAGAACCTAATGACCTCAACAGTGAGTTAGAAGACAAGGCAGAAAAACCACACAAACACAGCAGGAACTAGAAAGAAAATTTAAAAAGCAGGAGGAGAACCTAAGGGAGCTTTGGGATGAAACAAAATGAAACAACATGCACATAATAGGAGTATCAGAGGGAGAGAAAGCGGGGCAAGGAATAGAAAAATTGTTTGAAGAAATAACGATAGAAAACTTCCCTAATGTTGGGAAGAAAAAAGCCACACAAGTCCAAGAAGCATATAGAGTCCCAAACAAGATGAACACAAAAAGGCACACACCAAGGCACATCAGAAAGAGACAGACAGTTAGCTACAAAGGATGTCTCATTAGAATATCAACTGATTTCTCAACAGAAACACATCAGGCCAGAAGGGAATGCAATGAAATATACAAAGTGATGCAAAGCTGGGAACTGAATCAAAGAATATTATACCCAGCAAGGCTGTCAATCAAAATTGAAGGTGAAATCAGAAGCTTCACAGAAAAAAAGGGGGGCTAAGAAAGTTTATTACCACCAAGCCAGCAATGCAAGAAATACTAAAGGAATTTCTGTAGCAAGAAGACATAGAAAGGGAAGAAGGAACACAAGCATAAAGAATGTAAATGGCTACTAACAAGTACCTATCAATAATAAATAGATTAAATGCTACAATGTAAAGACATAGGATAGCTGATTGATAAGAAAACATGACCCATATATTTGCTATCTACAAGAGACCCACCTCAAAACAAAGGATTCACACAGACTGATAGTGAAGGGATGGAAAAAAATTTTTCCAGGCAAATGGAAATTTTTTAAAAAAGCTGGGGTAGAAATACTTATATCTTACAAAATAGACCTAAAAGTGAAGGCTAAAAGAAGAGATAAGGAGGTCCACTTCATAATACTAAAGGGGAGCAATTCAACAAGAGGACATAACTCTGATAAACATACATACAGCCAATACAGGAGCTACCAAATACATAAAAAAAAACTTCTGGAAGATATCAAAGGAGAAATCAAAAGCAATACAATCATATTAGGGGACTTTAATACCCCATTGACACCACTTGATAAATTCTCTAGACAAAAAATCAACAAAGAGACAGCAATCCTAAATGACTCACTAGATCAGATGAACATTTCACCCCAAGGCTACAGAATATACATTCTTCTCAAGTGCACACAGGACATTTTCAAAGATAGACCACATATTGAAACATAGGAAATGTCTCTTCAAGTTCAAAAAAATAGAAATCATATCAAGCATCTGTTCAGATCACAATGGCATAAAATTAGAAATCTACTATAATAAAAACAATGAAAAAAATCAAACACTTGGAGGCTAAATAGTATGCTATTAAAAGTGATTGAGTCAAAGAGATCAAAGAAGAAATAAAAAGCATCCTGGAAACAAATGACAATGAATACAAAATTACCCCAAATCTATGGGACACAGTGAAAGTAGTCATGAGAGGGAAGTTCATAGCTCTACAGGCCTACATAAAAAAAGGTAATAAATTATCTAAACCAGCAACTTAATGAATTAGAAAGAGAGCAACAAGAAACTCCCAGGGTAAACAGAAGAAAGGAAATAACAAAGATCCAAGTGGAAATAAATGATATAGAGACCAAAAAAAGCAATACAAAAGATCAATGAAACCAATAGCTGGTTCTTTGAAAGGGATAAACAAGATTGATAATCCTCTAGCCCAGTGGTTGGCAAACTGTGGCTCCTGAGCCACATGTGGCTCTTTGGCCCCTTGAGTGTGGCTCTTCCACAAAATACTGGCTTCTGCGCATGGGCCACGAAGTTTCAATCGCACTGTACATCCACGCCCGCATGTGGTTTTTTGTGAAAGAGCCACACTCAAGGGGCCCAAGATCTGCATGTGGCTCACAAGCCACAGTTTGCCGGCCACTTCTCTAGCCAGGATCACCAAGAAACAAAGAGAGGACCAAAATAAACAAAATCAGAAATGAAAGAGGTGAAGTAACAACTGACACAACAAACAAACAAAGGATTGTAAAAAAAATACTATGAACACCTCTACTCCAACAAACTGGAAAACCTCAATGAAATGGACATGTTCCTAGAAAAATATAAGCTTCCAAAACTCAATCAGGAAGAATTTAAAAAAACTGAATAGGCAAATAACTACTGATGAAATTGAAGCAGTAATCAAAAATTTTTCAGCAAACAAATGTCCTGGACCTGATGTCTTCACAGGGGAGCTTTACCAAACATTCAAAGTAGAACTAAAATCTATCCTCTTCAGACTTTTTCAAAAAATTCAACAGGAAGGAACACTTCCCAGCTCTTTCTATGAAGCCAGCATTATCCTAATCCCAAAACCAGATAAAGACACTACAAAGAAAAAGAATTACAGGTCAATATTCCTGATGAACATAGATGCTAAAAATCCTCAACAAAATTCTAGCAAATCGGATTCAGCATTACATTAGAAAGATCGTACACCATGACCAAGTGGGATTTATCCCAGGGATGCAAGGCTGGTACAATAGCTGCAAATCAGATACATCACATAAACAAATTGAAAGACAAAAATCACATAAGCATACGATCGATGCAGAAAAAATATTTGAAAATATCCAAAACT
>NW_006281980.1:4003-6359 GCF_000327345.1 Myotis davidii | reverse complement strand
AGGAATAAATTTAACCAAGGAGGTAAAGGAGCTGTACTCAGAAAATTATAGGATGCTGAAAAAAGAGTTAGAGGAAGACATAAACTAATGGAGAAATATACTGTGTTCATGGATTGGAAGAATCAACCTCATTAAAATGTCCATACTACCCAAAACTATCTATAGATTCAATGCAATCCCCATTAAAGTACCAATGGCATATTTCATACATCTAGAACAAACTCGCCAAAAATTCCTCTGGAATAAAAAACGGTGCCTAAAAATTTTCTCCAGGGGGAGACAAGGTGGCGGCCGAATACGTGGACAGGTCCTGTGCCTTCTCACAGAGCAGATAGAAGAAACAGCTGAATCAAATAACACCAACCCAGAATTAGCAAATTAAACACAGCTAGTGAGGCAATCCATGGATGAAAAGGTCAGAGATCGCCTAGAGCAGTGGTTCTCAACCTTCCTACTGCCGCGACCCTTTAATACAGTTCCTCATGTTATGGTGACCCCCAACCATAAAATTATTTTCATTGCTATTTCATAACTGTAATTTTGCTACTGTTATGAATCATAATGTAAATATCTGATATGCAGGATGTATTTTCATTGTTACAAATTGAACATAAAGCATAGTGATTAATCACAAAAATAATATGTAATTATATATGTGTTTTCTGATGGTCTTAGGCGACCCCTGTGAAAGGGTCGTTCGACCCCCAAAGAGGTCGTGACCCACAGGTTGAGAACCACTGGCCTAGAGACAGGTGAGTTCTGGGATCCAGGCTGGAGGGAGAAAAGTGCATAGCAGGGATAGAGTCTCAGAGGGAAACTGCACCCCACCAAATTTGCAGCTCTTGGGGTCAGTGTAGCCCTTGAATGTGGAAGGGGGTCCACAGGGCTGCTGGCAGAGGGGACCTCTAGATCTAAGTTCCCAGCCATGAGAGATTGTGCCCAAAAAGGGAGCCTGAAGTTCTACACCTGCCCCATAGTGCCAGGAAGAGAAAGAAGCGAGGTGGCGTTGTTGCTTTGTCTTTATAACTTCCTTGCTTTTATTTGAAAAACCCAGTGCATAGGATCTTTCAATTAAAAAAATCTCACTGAGACTGCAAGGGAAAGTTATTTTTGTGGAAACTGGGAATCAGAATAAGGATAGATGAACAAGGAAACCAGCTCTGGGTCAGTCCGTCCCACCAACCCAGTATTAAGTGTGGCAGGGAAAGAAGAATCTAAACACAGGGTTGAGTGGCCATTTGATCTCGGAAACTGATACAAAACCACCACCACCCAGGGGTTGTGTCAGAAATTGACTCTTATTAAATACAACTGAAGGCAGGCAGAGAAACAAAGTGAGCAGAGACATCCTGCCTGCTTGAAAACAAGGTAGTGGCTTATGACAAGGAGGAGCAGTGGATTGCAGGGAACTTCAACACCATGCAGACTACCTGATAGGAAACAGATGTGCCAGGTAGAACAGTAGAAAAGGGTCTTAAACTGTCCCCCATAGGTCATTGAAGCTCTGCTGAAGTGAACGACCTTCACTTCTTTACTTTTTTATTTTTTATCTTTTACTTAAGAAACTAAAACTAGATCAACCAAAGGACTTGTATGCATGCATATAAGCCTAACCAATGGACATAAGACACTGGGGAATAGGGGAGGCTAGGGGACTGTCTAGGGCGGGGAAAAAAATGGACACATATGTAATACCCTTTGTAATAAAAAATAAAATTTGAAAAAAAAAAAAGAAACTAAAACTTTTTTCTCACTTGATTTTGCTTTTTTATTATTACATTTTTATTTATGATTATTACTATTATTTTACTTTTTTGTTTTATTTTATTTTTTCTTTATTTTATTTTGAGATTAGTGTTCTGCATTCTATTTTTATTTTTATTTTACCATTAGTTTACTCTGTCTCAATTTTGCCTTTATTCCAACACTCTCTTCCTCACTTTTCCCCCTTTTTTGTCCTGTTTCTCTTATCCTGTTCCTGCTTTAGTTTTTCTCTATCCTTTCTTTTTACTCCTGTTAAAAATTGATCATACTCAAATATCTAATTTCCTCTCCCCTGCTCCAAGTCCATGCACACTTCTCTATTCTCTTTCTTAACTAGCCAAATTTTTTTCTTTTCATTTTCTTTTTTTTCCCCTTTTTCTTTCTTTCTGTCTTGTTGTTTGCTTGTTTGCTAGTTTGGATTTTTTTTTTCAAATTTTCTTTTTTTATATAATTAAATCTTTATTGTTCAGATTATTACATTTGTTCCTCTTTTTTTCCCCCATAACTCCCCTCCTTCCAGTTCCCACCTCACCCTCCGCCCTCTCTCCCCACCCACTGTCCTCATCCATAGGTGCACGATTTTTGTCCAGTC
>NW_006281980.1:0-2405 GCF_000327345.1 Myotis davidii | reverse complement strand
TGTTCTCTTTCCTTCTAGTTGAAGAATTTCCCCTCAGCCAGCCTTCCTGTGGTTCTGGGTGATGTCCATTCCACCTTTTAGTTGGATTTTTGAAGTGGTTGTTCGAGGCAGCAAACTCCGATGTTTACCTATCAGCCATCTTGGTTCCATAGAGGCCAGGTTGCTATAATTCTCCAACATCACATGCAGATACATTTTCCGCTAAGCTGGGTCCAGGCATTCCCATTCCTCCTGCAAGAAATCTATGGCCACATCCCTAAAGGTCAGCAGTCCCTGAGAAGCAGCCATCTGGTCCTGGTTACTGATCCTGGTCCTGGGATGTTTTCTCAGGTGACAATATGTTGAGGAGTCATAGAATGTGTCTTCAAAGGCATCTGCACAGCCTGTTAATCAGCTCACCTCACACCCAGTGAGAACCACTGAGTGAGGCTCCAGGGCAGGGACCCCAACAAGGACTTCAGCGCCAGCAGGGCCCTCAGCCTTCCTTGCAGGGAGGGGAATGGGGAACGTCAGCTTTAAAGACACCCTCCTCGGGGAACCGCCATGTTCCCCTCCACAGCCACTTCCGTGTCTGCCTCAAATTTTCTTTTTCTTTCTGTTTTTCCTCTCCTCACTTGTTCTCTTCTTGTACTAATAGCTAATCAGTTTCAATCACCAACTCAGGCTTATCTACTCTCTATAAATTTTTCTTTTATATATATTTTTAAATATATTTTTCTCTTTTTTATTTGTTTTTTTACTTTTCATCTATACACTCATTCTCTTTCTACCTCCTCTATACTGAATTGTGGTCATTTCTCCATTAATTAAATTCCTTGACCTTACCTTCTGGAAATAAGTTCTGCCTCTTCAGATTAATCTGGGTCTTTGTGGTTTGGGTGTTTGTTGTTTGCATTTTTTGGGTTAGTTGGTTGTTGTTGTTGTTTTTTGCATTCTCCTCTGTGTGTTTGTTTCTTGTGTTTATTGAATTAATTGTTGGTTTTTTTGTAGTTTTCTCCCCATATACATACACTTTACTCCCTTCTTTTTTCTTCTCTTTCTTTTCTCTCTTACCTTTTTTCCTTTTCTCAATATCATTTTTGCACTCATCTCTCTCCCCTAATTCTCTTGTCTCTGGCGGTCAACTTTATTTGGGGTTATTGGTATCAAGAATACATTTGTGTATGGTGCACTGTGTACTGTGACTTCTCAAGTTGTATTTTGTGCTTTTAAGTCAACACAGGAGGGAGAGAGCTACATAACAAGACACCCTGAGAAGAGAAAACATGGGGGAACAAAGAAAGAGCCCCTATATGAAAGAACAAGTAGGAATCACCAGGAAAGGAAGTAAACGAAAGGGAGGCAATCAATACATCAGAGAAAGAATTCAGAGCAATGGTCATAAGGATGCTGAAAAGGATGGAAGAATAATTCAAAAATATGTGTAAGAACCAATGGGAAATGAAGAAGAACCTAGAAGAAATGAAGAATGACATTGCTACAATAAAGAACACAATATAAAGCATCAACAGTAGACTAGAACAAGCAAAGGATCACATCAGTGAGCTAGAAGACAAGGTAGGAAAAAATACACAAGCAGAGCAGCAACTGGAAAAAATATTAAAAAACAAGAGGAGAGCCTAAGGGAATTTTGGGACAATATGAAATGAAACAACCTCCATATAATAGGGATACTGGAAGGATCAGAAACTGAGCAAGGATTAGAAAACCTGTTTGAATAAATAATGACTGAAAACTTCCATGATATTGGGAAGAAAGATATCACACAAGTCCAAAACCTCACAAAGTCCCAACCAAGATGGACCCCAAAAAGCCAACACCAAGACACATGATAATTAAATTGGCAAGCACCAATTACAAAGCAAGAATCTTAAAGGCTGCCAGAGAAAGACAGAGAGTTACCTACAAGGGAATTCCCATCAGACTATTGACTGATTTCTCAACAGAACACATCAGGCCAGAAAAGAATGAAGTGAAATATACAAAATCATGCAAAGAAAGGGTCAGAATCCAAGAATACTGTACCCAGCAAAGCTATCAATCAAAACTGAGGGTGAAATCAGGAGCTTCAAGACAAAAAAGGACTAAGGGAGTTTATCACTACCAAACCAACAATGCAAGAAATGCTAGAGGGTCTGCAGTAAAAAGAAGAAATAGGAAGGGAAGAAGGAACACAGGCATAAAGAATAAAAAAAAGGTGACAAACAAATACCTATCTATAATAAGTTTAAATGTAAATGGATTAAATGCCCCAATCAAAAGACATAGTGTAGCTGAATGGATAAGAAAACATGACCCATATATCTACTGTCTACAGGAGACCAACCTCAGAAAAAAGGACTCACACAGGCTGATGGTGAATGGATGAAAAAAGGTTTTTCAGGTGAATGGGAATGAAAAAAAAA